>NC_135666.1:11311914-11600959 GCF_964188315.1 Podarcis muralis
GCAACCTTTTTCTCCAGCTGACAATTTTGTGGGCAAAGCGACCTAACATCAGCCATCACAGCAGAAACACAGGAAACTAGAGACTGATTTAAACTTATTTGGAAAAAGCCTACTGAGCCTTCCAAGCATTATTATTGAAATGAGAGCTCAGGCTGCAAAATCTGCCTGGCCTTTGCCAAGCAGGCAGAGAAAACTTCAGGTGTGAAAAGGCTGCCTTGAAAAACCGCAGATTTCAACGCTGAAAACTCACAGTGGAAGCAGCCTAAGGTTTCTGCATAAGCCAGCGGATCAAGCACTGGGCTTCCCTTGTAATCTCAGTTCTGAAGGATATAAAATATACGATCCCTGTGACCTATGTGTTTGGGGTGAATAATAAAAGAATCAGCTGGGTGTCTGGATTCAAAATGTGGGCTTTAACAGTCTCTCCAGCAGGAGAGAGCCCCCAGTAGCAGAGTCACAAAGTCAAGCAGCACAGGGAAGCGTTAGGAATGCAGGCTGTTAAGCCTTTTGCCCCATTTAGTCCGCTTGCAAACAGAGTTCCTCTGTTTCTATTTACCCCTCTTGCAATGAACAGACCACACACTGTTAAGTACTTTTAAAATGCTTTACTTACTAAATCCAAGGGTCTGATTCATTGTCCCATACAGCAGCAAGGAGAACACAGGTAGATTACTCCTGGGTGCAAAATACACAATATAGTTTCCAACATGTGGTCTGAACCTGCAGCAAGTTCAGACACATCCATCCTGGGTGATTTCATGGCGAGAAGAGGGAAGGAACAGGAAGAGAAGGTTTTAAGTGATTTCTCATAAAAGAAGGGGGGCGTGACCCAGCTGAGTCTAGGAATCAAGCTCTATTGTCTTAACCCCTTCATGCACCAACTAGGACTCATGTTTGACTGCAAGTTTGCTTGGGTAGCCTCCGTCTACCAAACTGTAATGTCTCAGCTGCAGGCCCTTTGCTATAAAATGGAGACTAACCGGCTGGGCTTTTGTAGGGACAGATGAGATGGATTGTAACGTATTCCATGCATTTAAAAAGGCTATAAAATGGCTCTTTAACAGCTACATTTTAATGATATACTCAGCCGGTTTCTATGGAGATTGTGGTGGTGGCCAGAAAAGGGTGCTTCACTTTAATATCATTCTAGTGTGCATCAGCCACTTACTTCAGGGATAAATCTTAAAATCACAAAAGGATTTCTTGCTAACCACATGACCAGGGCTGAGCACAAGCAATTGGGGAACGTTTGGTGAAAAAGTATGTCTGTCATGTCCAAAGTCAGAGTTTCTGAAGCACCTAGGCCTGGAGCTCCTTTCTCACCCACCTGGTCCTGCGATTTCTAAAACTGTTTTGGCCAGTTTGATGCACACTGTGGTTTAAATAAACAAACAACCCATTTCCCAGGTAGCCTGAATTCAACAGCAAGAAAAGCTGCAACCTGCAACCTGTGTATATTATGCAAATAAAGTATATCCTCATAATTTCACACTGGTGGGGGTGGGCTTTGCTAGTTATGGGGAAAGGAGAGATGCCCAGAGCCACTCTGCATAGTTACATCAGAGGGCACGCAAGAAAGAGATACTCCTCCATTAACTGGGCCAGGGATCGGGGAAACCTTTCTTTAGCATGGCATTCCCTTCTGGGGAACCTGCCAAGGGTTGCAGGCCAGTAGAGGGTGGAGTCAGGGGCAAAAGTGAGTGGAGCAGCAAATTTTAGCTTTGCACCATACCCTAGTTTATATTCTCATTGCTGCCTGGGTGCCCATCAGAGTTAGAACAGTGACTCCAAAGGACTTCAAAGAAACTCCGGCAGCACTGAGGATGAGCTGACATCAGAGCCATCAGGGGTTCACGAATTAGAGCTGCTTTGCTGAATATTAGTGCTTTGCTCTTGTCTTCTCCCCATATGAGGGATGTTATCAGTGCTTTTTTCTGAGGGTACTCAGGGGTATGCAGTACCAGCACATTTTTTCAAGAGGAAAAGCACTGGTTAAAAGTATGGCACTTGCTGGAACAACTTCATGGTGAGTACGGCACCTCTTTTTTCTAGAAGGAAAGCATTGCCGACATCCATCTCTCTTCTCCATTTGGGGCAAGAAAGGGGCAGTGTCAGAGCTCAAGGACACAGTCCCTGTTATCAACAATTAGCAATAGTCCAAAGTTGGAAACAAATCTATAGAAATCCCCATTGAAATCTGGTTAAATAAGATTTGGAATGTGGCTCTATCTCACCACAGAAGGGGAATTAAAGGCAATTCAAGGATGGACACTTTTGGTGAGACTTGGCTTCCTTTCTTTGCCTTTATAAATAGAGACAGAAGGTACTTTTATTCCACCCTTAACACAAGAATCTCTGCGGAGAGGCTACTTGAACTGATAATACATAAATAAACATAGTGCTTGTGTGCTATGTACTGCATATGGAACTTAATAAGAATGTACCACTGGACAAGTTGCTGTAGTTATATGCTGCTCTTATTGTTGTTTAGTCGTTTAGTCGTGTCCAACTCTTCGTGACCCCATGGACCAGAGGACACCAGGCACTCCTGTCTTCCACTGCCTCCCACGGTTTGGTCAAACTCATGCTGGTAGCTTCGAGAACACTCTCCAACCATCTCGTCCTCTGTCGTCCCCTTCTCCTTCTGCCCTCCATCTTTCCCAACATCAGTCTTTTCCAGGGAGTCTTCCCTTCTCATGAGGTGGCCAAAGTATTGGAGCCTCAGCTTCAGGATCTGTCCTTCCAGTGAGCACTCAGGGCTGATTTCCTTCAGAATGGATAGTTTTGATCTTCTTGCAGTCCATGGGACTCTCAAGAGTCTCCTCCAGCACCATAATTCAAAAGCATCAATCCTTTAGCGATCAGCCTTCTTGATGGTCCAGCTCTCACTTCCATACATCACTATTGGGAAAACCATAGCTTTTACTATGCGGACCTTTGTTGGCAAAGTGATTTCTCTGCTTTTTAAGATGCTGTCTAGGCTGCTCTTATATTTAAATGGAAAACAAGAGAAATGACTGGGGAGAAAGGACACATTCCAGTCAGGCAAAAACACGGGTGGGGGGGGGGTGACAACTGAGTGGTGTGGCCTGGGGAGAATTTCAAGGGCTGCATTCAATCCTTGGGCCTGAAGTTCCCCACTCTTGATCTAGGCCAAGACCAAGTGCCAACTGGTTCATCCCCCTCCTAGCCTTGTCTCCACCAGTGCCCATTTTCTCCACTTGGTTATTATGTGAGTTTCATGTGAATTATGGAACAAATAGACATGATAGAAAAGGAATAAGGGATGAGGAGGGAAGAGAACAACCAACAGATTCGTTGATTGTCCTCTTCCCTCCTCATCCCTCTTTCCTTTCCTTTCATGTCTATTTGTTTCAAAGCCATTATGACAAGAACCCATCCAGTCTAGTTTCTGTACAGCGCTAATGCGCATCTTGGTGTAACTAAACATACACACCCAAGCAAGATGGTGGGTTTATTTCCTGTCCTCAAGGATAAAGAAAGGTGTGGAGGTAGACTCATGTGGAGCTTGAGTCTCAGAGGATGAGAGTGCTTGGCAAAAAAAAAAAGGGGGGGGAGGTAAGGGTTGCAAACCTCTGGCCTGAACCAGGAATTACTGCTGCATCCTCATAGCACACCGCGGCATCTTGTTTTCCTTGAATATATATGTTGGAGCAAGCAAACTACCGAACAAGCACTTATGGCTGTATTAGGGGCATCAATATGTCAGGCAAAAATAGCTCTTTTATTTACTGAAATATCTATAGTCAAGCCTCACTAATTCTCACTTTGATTATCTGCAACCCTGATAAAGCCTGCTTGCTTTGTGCCAACTGAGATTTAATAGCACAGGCCTGTATTGGCTGGAAGCGGCTGTGCTACTGAGATAGCAAGCGCCGTATTCCTTTCCCAGCGTGAATATTATTATTATTGTTTTTACAAATTAAGAGAGAGAGAGGAAAGAAAGCATACTACCTTTATATACAGGCGTGTTCCAGAGCATAGTGGTGAACACATTCCTCTAAATTAAAAGTGTCAAAAGAAACGAACGTCTACATTTAAGGCTACAGTGCTTTTGACTGTTTTATTGGACTTGAATGCTTAACTTGCTAATTTGCAAAATTCCAGCATCTGCTGCAATGGGTCTCCCAGCCATTAGCATGAATAACTGATGTTTGGCTGTTGTTTTATACCCATGTGAACGTGGAGGGAAAATTAAACCGATCCTTCTTTCTTTGTTTCTATTAATTTTCTGTGAAATTCACCTCCTTGGGCCTCTCTGTTACTGTAAATATGGGATATAAAATAAAGAAACTTTTGCAACCCATCTTGGACTCTTAAAATGCGGCACACTGTCTGAAGAAGAGGCTGTGTAATTTGAAAGCTGGCTTTCCTCCTTCTGGAATTGTTCCCATTAAACAATCAAGGCTGGTTAGGGTTGCCAGAATCGCTGCAGCCTGATCTGAAGAAATCTTGGTTGATTAATTTCATGGGTTTTTAACCAATTGACTCCTTATCAATTAAATCTGCATATAAGCTCATGTGGATGAAAGAAATGGCATACGTTGTGTCTACATGAAATCCGCACCTGTTGCAGGGGCACCATCTGAGAAAAGGTATCCCCTCTCATGTGTTGAGAGAAGAAAGAATGCCTCTTTCAAGATGGTGCCAGCTATTGTCATGGCTCCGAAGACAGGAGTGCCTGGCGTGCTCTGGTCCATGGGGTCACGAAGAGTCGGACACGACTAAACAACAACAACAAAATTGTCATGGCTCCAGCCTTGAGTTCAGATGAGGAGGAGCCAGTCAAGTCTGGGGCTGCTGTAGCATCAAGTGAAGAACTGAGCCAGGCTCCTAAGGCTGGTGGCCCAGAGCTAAGCTTAAAGCCTCACAGGTGACGCCTTCAATACTGACTCATCTGCCCAGTGGCACCAGCAGAGTACAAGGCAGAAGCCACAGAAAGGCAAAGATGTGCTCATCTTCATGTTGGGAATCTGACGTGAGATACCCAAACAGCAGAGGTTGCCCTCCAGTTCTAATCACCACATAGAGTCCAAAATAGTTTATCGCCTTAGAATATTAGGTTTCAGAAATAGTTACTGATGTTGATCTATGCAAACAGCTTGTAAAGGTAAGGGTAAAGGACCCCTGGACGGTTAAGTCCAGTCAAAGGTGACTATGGGGCTCATCTTGCTTCAGGCCGAGGGAGCCAGTGCTTGTCCACAGACAGCTTTCCAGGTCATGTGGCCAGCATGACTAAACCACTTCTGACACAACAGAACACTGTGATGGAAACCAGAGTGCACGGAAACACCATTTACCTTCCCACCACAGCGGTACCTGTTTATCTACTTGCACTGGCATGCTTTCAAACGGCTAGGTTGGCAGGAGCTGGGACAGAGCAACGGGAGCTCACCCCGTCATGGGGATTTGAACTACTGACCACCTGATCGGCAAGCCCAAGAGGCTCAGTAATTTAGACCACAGCACTACCTGCATCCCTATACAGCTTGTAGGATTTTTCAGATACAGATATATCCAAACACTGAGTATCTTTGTTGCTCCATCTTCAAGACATAACACAGACTTCAACTCCGTTCTCAAGATTCACTGACTGACTACTGAGCTGACATGCCTTAATCACTTATATAGTCAGCCCTGGGCTGTTACCATAGCAACTGGCTTGGCTGACCTTGCACCTGTGGCTTATCTCATCCATGGGACGATTGGTGCCCATGAAGGAAATTAACCCTTTGCTCTGTATCCAGTTCCTCCAGCACATCAGACCAGTGAACAGGCCCTTTGAGGGCCACAGTCTTCAGGCCCAAGGAGGGGCTGGAGCCTGGGAAGCATGGACTGGGGGTAGAGACTTCCAAGCCTCAATTCTTCGCCAGCTCACTTGGAGCTCTCCGTGGTGCTGCAGCCACTGGTCCACTTTAACTCTGTGGGTACCTGATACAGACAGCCACCTGCAGCTTGCAGCGAATGGAGGAATTCTTGCAGGTCTCGCTAGGGAACACAATGTGTTCTCAGGAAATCGTTCGCATAACGAGTCAATCATTTCCCATGATTTCTATGGGGAAATTTTTAATGCATTCCTGACTGTGTGATTTTGACCGGGGGAAACCCAGGGAAACCCTCTGAAATCTTGCAAAAGGCAAACAAGGTAGGAAATAAAGCTCTCCACTATTGGTTCCTCATCATCTTGGGGAAAAGTGACAAGTGGGGAGCCACAGGGTTGTGTCCTCAGCCCGTTGTTGTTCAACATCTTTATAAAAGACTTTTATAAAAGATGGAGAAATTGAGGGGACGCTCCTTCCTTAGAGGTTTATAAATAGAGGTTAGATGGCCATTTCTCATGCAAGATTTAGTTGAGATTCCTGCACCACAGGGGGTTGGACTAGATTACCCTCGGGATCCCTTCCAACTCTACAATTCTATGATTCTATCCCCCCCTCCCATTGTTTTTGGCAAAATGGCTGCCGTGGACCAGCAAAACACAAAGAAGTAAGGCTTGTTTAAGACTGCTTATTTGTTTACAATACTACACACAGGTCTGGCTGTTTGGATATCTGAATCAGCAGTGTGCATAGCAATGCTTGGGTACTAATCTCTTGTGTTTTGATAAGTGACTTTTCAAACGGCAAGTGTTTGGATAGTGGGACCTGCATGTAAGTACAATAATTATACTCATTATACTTTACCTTACTGTTTTATCTTGTTTGTAAACGGCTTTGAGGTTGTTGTTTTTTACAATCAAGCGATGCATAAATTTTATGAAAAAATAAATAAAATTAAGTGGATTATATACAATGTTGTATACCAATTATTTCTTTTTAAGACTCTTGCATGGTTAATTGGAGTTGCTCTTTCAATCAATCAAAATGTTTTTAATCCAATTAATCTAACCAATCAAACAACCAATGAGATATTTTATCCTAGTTGCCAAGTTTCAACTCACAGAGCCCACTTGTACCTTGACCAGTATCTGTTTGGTGAGAGAAGTTGCCTGGACAGTTTAATCCCAAGTCATTACATCAATTGCAGGAAGCCCAAATCTCATGGTACCTTTAAAGACTTAACAAATGTATCATGGCATAAGTTTTCATGCCCACGAAAGACAAACAGGGTCTTCTCAGTGTTGGCATCTCTTGTATGGAATGCCTTTCCTTCTGAAGTATGAATGGTCCTTTGTTTGCTTTTCAGCACCTGTTGCTAACTTCTCTTTGCCCAGGGTTTTGCAAGAGTTTAATGTGACGAGACTGTGTGCATTCTTAAATGGTATGTTTCTCTTAATCTTTATATTTTATCTGATTCTGTTGTGTTATGAACTGGACTTTTATGTTTTTGAGGACTTTAAATGCAATCCACCTTGGGGTTGTTAATCAATGCAGGGTGTGGCTAGAAACACACGAATAAAAATTCATGACAATAAAATCAAAGGTTAATAATCCGAACCCTTACCTACCCGCAGCAGCTGAAAATGTGACGCCTAATTCCTTCGCATTTCAGGTAGCTGCATTCTATTGACCTTATTTTGGAAATCTCCTTCTAAGAGATTTCTGGAGTATATAGCCTTAGGCAATTAAATGGATTTATTTTTTGTAATTGATGTCCAAAGGAAATAAAGAACACTCAACGATGCGTTAAAAAGGACCCTTAGGAACATAAATTCCCTCGTCGTTACAGCAGCAAAATCTAATGCATCACAAGGAGTGATATTTTACAAAAAGTAATTATACAGGCCGCCCCGAGAAGCCTGATCTTGCTGCGTGTAGCGATGCACTCAGCAGACTTCTGCATACGTGGCAGCTACCAGTGGGTAAATTAGATTCACTTGCTACCTGTCCTTAACTGCATCTGAAGCAAGTGGGAGATACATTACAAGTCTCCACTGTGGCTCCTCGGTGCACAGAAGGAGCAGGCAGTTTTCTCCATCAAGCGGCTGGGATCTGAAGGAGGAATAGGGATGGATAGATCTGTGAACTACAGTTTCTCTCCACTTTCCATTCATGGGGATTTATTAATTTATTGGTTCAGGAAGACAAATTAGGTAGATCTGCACACCAAACGAATATCCCCACCCCCGCACCCCATAATGTGGAAGTAAGCTATCGCTTTATGAAGCAGGATATTAGGGATGGGAGGTTAAGTTGAATGCACATCTGAGTGAAGATGCTGTCTCTGCTTTGCTTTCAGTGGGATACACATCCAGGCTCATCTCATAGGGGAAATTTTGGGGTTCAGTACCCAATATATCCTGTGGGTTCTTCCAGGATGGCCAATAAGATCCAGACTCCAACTGTACATTAAACAAGATGTTTATTTTGGCATTGCAAGGCCAAGGCAACACAACCGCCAACAGCATGCAGTTGAGGGGTGACACACCAAATATGAAAAAAAGGACATGGAAGCAAAGGGGCAGTTATGCCCATACAGTGGTACCTCAGGTTACATATGCTTCAGGTTACAGACTCCGCTAACCCAGAAATAGTGCTTCAGGTTAAGAACTTTGCTTCAGGATAAGAACAGAAATCGTGCTCCGGCAGCGCAGTGGCAGCAGGAGGCCCCATTAGCTAAAGTGGTGCTTCAGGTTAAGAACAGTTTCAGGTTAAGTATGGACCTCCGGAACGAATTAAGTACTTAACCCCCCTTTGAACGAATTAAGTACTTTCCCCCTCTGATGGCTCCTCCTCCTTGGACATGGCTGAAAGTCCCTCAAGGAAGGAAAACCAACATTTGAAGGAAGCTTCAAATGAAGGTAAATTCACTCAACGTGGTTGTCTGCCATACGCTCCTCTTTCCTTAAGTTAAACAAAGGGGTGTCCCAAATGCACAACTGCACAGCTGGGTGGATTGCTTCAGGGATGTATAATCTAGGGCAACCTTTTCCAAGCCTGGTATCCCAGGTGGTTTAGACTACAATTCCCATCAGCCCCAGCCAGCACAGGCTGATGGGAGTTGTAGTTCAAAACATGCGGAGGAAACTAGGTTGGCCAAGGCTGGTCTAGGGGTTGAAGCGCTGCCAATCACAGGAGTCAGCGTTACAGCCCTCTGTTCCATTCTGCACATTTAAAAGGGTGCAAGCACATGCCTTTAATTTGGGTACTACATGGTCTCAGCATCAGGCTATGAGTATACAGTATATAAGAGAGGTGTGCAGCAAGTTGAAGGCTTTGGAAGGTAATCACAAACATTTTGTATTAACAACTTCCATGCATATGCACAAAAACAGCGAGAGGCCTTGAAGCAAGTGTCATGTGCCTTAACATTGTTAGGCCGTTTTGCAGGGCATGTGGCTTGTAAAAACACCAGCGCTGTGATTATCTTCCGAGATAATCGTACTCCATTCTTGTGCCTTTTGGCTTAATTAACCAACAAGCCAAGCATCTCCGGTTTTAATAGATTGCTAAACTAGTGCTGCATTTTAATGCCGTAATAATGGATTCTTACTGTCTGTTAGCATATACTTAGTGTTATAAAATCTTCCCAGTTATTTCAGTCATGCCTACTGCTTCGGATTAATCTTCCTTTTCTAAAAGAAATGTTTTCAAATCTTCTCTTCTACCTCTTCTCCTTTTTATTATCAAATGAGGGTTGGGGGAGAAGCCTCAATGGGTTTACTGAAACAAGACACAAAGAACTTGATGGGCTCAGCTGGTCATTCAAATCCACCCTGGATGGATAATGAGCAAAAATTAATTACCATTAGATGGCTCTTTTAACAGCCTATTCATTTGTCCACTGATTTGAAGACAGAATCAGTTGCTCCAGGCCAGCTTTCCAACACCGCAACATCATCATGATAAATGAGGGCATTTGCCAAGAGTCCAGACCGCAAAGACAGACACCTCCATGTTATTAGATGAATCTCCTGTTTTGTTAAAGTCTACATGGCTGGCTTTGTTCGATGTCTAGATTGCCCAATATGGCACCCAGGGGAACCACAGTACCCTCAGCCAAAACCCTTGGCACCCACCAAGGCCCCTGCTCTCTCTCTCTCTTGGGTTGGTTGGGAGGGGGTTGCCTGTCTTTTTGCGGGGGTGCACACTTTTTTGTGGGTTTTATTTGCTTTTGGAGGGTAGCTGTTTTCTTTGGGATGGTTGTCTGAGCATTGCTAGTTTTTAGTCTGTGAAATGGGTACTTTGTGGCATCCAAAACAGTTTCTTACATTTCCAAATATGCCCACAGGCCCCAAAAGGCTGAAAGCCTCTGTTCCTACGCCAACAATGGTTCCTCAACCTGGCTCCCAGTTTGTTTGGAGACGCAATTCAAAGTGCTGGTTTAACCTACTAAGCTCTGGGTCAGCTTCCCCCCCACCAGACGTTGCTAGACTGCAACTCCCATTATCCCTGATTATTGGCGATGCTGCCTAAGGCTCATGGAAGTTGTAGTCCAACAATATCTGATGGCCACCAGATTGAGGAATGCTGTTTCAAACTGTCTGGGAACCAGATATTTACCACTTTCTCCTGTGTGAACCTGTTCACCTTCTGCTATCATTTTCTAAGGTACAGTGGTGCCTCGCAAGATGAAATTAATCCGTTCCGCGAGTCTCTTCGTCTTGCGGCTTTTTTGTCTTGCGAAGCACGGCTATTAGCGGCTTAGCGGCTATTAGCGGCTTAGCGGCTATTAACAGCTTAGCGGCTTTAAGAAAAAGGAAACAAACTTGCAAGAACTCGCAAGACATTTCGTCTTGCGAAGCAAGCCAATAGGGAAATTCGTCTTGCGGAACGACTCATTCGTCTTGCGAGGCATTCGTCTTGCGGGGCACCACTGTATTCCTTTGTTTGGCAATTAAACAGGTGAATACCAGAAAAGAAGACTTTTGGGGGGGGGCACCCTGATTTTTCACCACCCAAGAACCAGAAGCCAACTCCAAGGCTAATATTGAGCGAATAGTAGCATAAACACTAAAGCGAAATCTGAGCAACAGGCCTCAAGCTTCGGTTACAAAACAAGAACTGCAGCATAAGCAGTTCTCCCTTGCCTTCTACCATATAATTTTAAATAGAATCTAGATGCTGTAAAAATAATCATAAAATGAAAACACATGCCCCCTTTACAATCTAAATTATTATTATTATTAGCATTCACATATCCTTCTCTTCAGCCTCTGATTGGGAAAGAGTAGGAAGGAAGCAAGCTCATGCATTAATTCTTAGTTACAGAGATCTAGTAGTGAACAGCAGGGATGGAAAAATTTGGAGAGAAGCCAAATGTTACTGGTATTTCAACAGAGGCAATGGGAGACCCTGCAGACCATTCTGTCTCTCTGAGACACACACACACACACACACACACACACACACACACACACACTTAGATGGCTCACTAGATGGACTTGAAACCAGAATCAACTCGAAAACTTCACACATGAGAGCACACTGACACCACCCAAGAATTATTAATCCATTTCCCTTTTGAAAACCCAGAACATAACCAGCCCACACAACCCCACTTGCATTGTTTCCTATTCAGTGGCTCAGTGGAACATGACTTGCAAATCTGTCAGGAGGTACAAGAAGCAAGGTTTTCCGTGCAATGAGGCATGTCGTCGCCGTCTCCAAGAAGGGATACAGGGCAGCGTGCTTCAGTTTCGTTGCACTCACTCCTATTATTAAAATGTAGGCAACGCAACGGAGCATTCATAAAATTAGTCTTGATATCTACTCATGGGTGTAATTGTTTTCTCTTTCTCTTTTGCTTCAGGATTGCCTAATACCTGTGTTGTCACTTATTTGTTTTTGCTAACGCTGGGGTTTTTAAAAAGCAGTCTGTGAGCTGGTTTGGCAAGTGAAAAGAGGCAAGGCAGCTTCACTGGGCGAACGGCACAATGCTAGCCTGCACTCCTTGGAGCAACTTCAGTGCTGAAATAAACCTTGGGTGTATATTTACATTTGATGAACGCAAACGTCTGGGTCCACAATGTCTTCAGGACATCACCCATCTATATGTGGGCTTTATGTGAAACAACCTGGTGTGAAGAGAGCTTGTCACACATGGATGCTCATCACTTGATGTCCGTAGTATCGGACGGTGACTTATATGTGTGATTGAGGTACCAGACTGCTGTGTGCCAACAGCCGCTAAACAGACACCAAGTACCTAGAGCAGACGAAGCAGGCTGCATTCAGGCTTGCAACCTGGAAGTGAAGAGTGGCTTCTTTCTAGTTGCTAAGACTATAGGAGTGCAGCAGACCTTGGATAGCAGGCCATGTTATTGGACTGGCAATCTGGGGTTCTGATGCACAGGACAGAGGATTGAGCTCTCTGGTGCTGGCATCCCAATGGGAATGGCTTGTCCTCCTCTATTTTGACAAGCGATCTTGGTGCTGCTGAAGGAAAAAACGGGAATCCATGCCTCACCCGAGTTCAAGGCTTCAAACCAGGAGCCCATATCTGCACAACAGAAAGCACTTTGCAAATTCTGCTCCAAAGGCAACACTTTTCAATGGAGTCAGCTTGCTCATTCAACAGCATCGAGTAATCATTTGATTTATATGCATCTGTGAATGTGCGTAGGGAGACACATACTTAATCCCCTGCGAAGGGTTTTGTTTGTGCGCATGCCCATCCACGTGTGTGTGGTTTTTCTAAAACTGTTGCTTGCATTTCTTCACATGGCAAAGATACAAATTTCATACCCTCCAAAAAAAGAAAACGTAGGGTTGTGATCAAGACAACTTCACATGAGGTTAGGCAGGTTGCTTTGCAGAGAATTCCCCAGGAAGACAGCGCTTAACCTCAGGTTGACTTTGAAGTTTATAAAAAGAACCATCACTTAAGTGAAAGCTGCTAAACTCGACAGAATGAAATCAGATGGACAGAGAGAAGCAGCCCTGTTAAAAACAGAACCAAACTGACTCATCAGATTATGAACTTCTCCTGCACTTTTCATGCTAGCACACTATATTACTGACAGGCCCTCTGGCTTTTGTGGTTTTGCAGCCATGAAGCTCACACAGGAAGCCATGCTGTCAACAAGCAGAATTGTATAGATTTCTAAAATGGGAAGGGAAGTGTTTGGGGGGGGCAGGGAGAATGCATTTTTAGTAAGATCTGGTCTGAGGACATCAAGGCCCCCCCAAACGCACAGGGGGGGGGACAGGGAAAAGGAGAAAACTACATGCTATGAGAAAGCATGGGTCTGTACCAAGAATGGCAATTCTGCGCCTCTCTGTAATGTATAGTACAAATTACCCTGTGTCCTGTGCATTTATCTGCCCCCTAAATCCACATTATTGGCTACTTCTGGCAGGGAAGAGCTCAGCATAATGAGCTTAGGACATAGAGTAAGTTGCTCTATACATTATACAGGGGTGAATCTGCCAGCAGCAAACCCGTGTTGGTTTGTTTTCAACGCTTAGTTTCTTACTTAAATTAAGATCTGCCTCTGGGATGGTAAGGCCATGATGCATGTAGGGCAAATTGTTCCATCCCCGCTTCTCTATGGCACAAGTCGTCAGTGCCTGGCATTGGTTGCTGCTCAAAAATGGACATGCTCCGTTTGCTACCAGAAATACCTATCTGACTGCAAGGGGATTGGACTGTATTGGAAAACAGAGAGATCACGTCAGTTCCAGTGCCTTTCCTCTTTCCTTTTAAAGCAAACACACCCACAAAGAGTCTTTTGGCACTTTAGGATTAATAGATTCAGATTCTGCATGGCAAATGTTTGGGTGGACATTGTGATAGACTTTAAGGCAGTGATGGCCAAACTTGGGCCTCCAGATGTTTTGGGACTACAATTCCCAACATCCCTGACCACTGGTCCTGTTAGCTAGGAATGATGGGAGTTGTAGTCCCAAAACAGCTGGAGGGCCAAGTTTGACCATCACTGCTTTAAGGTGTCTCAAGACTCTGTTATTGTGTGTGTTTTACTCACACCCATGTAGTTCATTTGTGACCTGAAAGAGAAAGTGGACTATCTCCTGCAAAACTCACTTACCACACAGGCCACCATGCCAGTGTCTCTTTATAAGAATGATATTATCTACAAAGGGTTTGAACTGCAGTGGTCTAGGAACTTTCCTCCTGGGAATAGTAAACACATGATGTGTTTACTGCACAGAAAGGCAGGTCAAGAGGAGTGGCTCCAAAGCGTAGGGGCTGCAATCGTGGGAATTTGTCCAGCCATGCTAGGCTTGGATAGCTCGTTCCCATCAGCAGCAAGCTACTCTCTGCTAGTGACTTGTAACATGCTTGGCATAATTACTTTTGTTGTTGTTGCTAATACTTGCTGCTACAGTGCATGTTAAAATTCTCAGGAGGAGGTGGATAGCCCCCCAAGGGCTTAATTAACAGCTCCAAACCCTTGACATCTCTACACTCATGGCTGATCCCATCTAAGACACCTTCCACCGATGGTAACATGGCACTGATTTACTAATGCAACACAGCAAGTTGGGCATCCCAACATCAAGGTAGTTCAATGCACAACAGGGAACTACAGAGGCATATGTGGCCATAGAGCTTTACCATAACAGGAACCCAGTATCCAAGAGAAGTTTGTGCAGCATCTTCAGTGAAAATCAGTAGCGGTGGGCAAGTTTAGTTGAAAAAACAGCTTACCCAGTACAACCAACTCTCCCTTCTTCTGAAATGCACAACCACAGGAGATGGTTAGGTTTGAGCTCTACTGAATTCACACAGTCCAACATGCACCCAAATCCTTTGTAATGTGCAGAGATTCATCTCCATTCGGTTTTATCCAGAAAGAGTTACCGTATTTTTTGCTCTGTAGGACTTACTTCCTAAAAAGTAAGGGGAAATGTGTGTGCGTCTTATGGAGCGAATGCAGGCTGCGCAGCTAATCCAGAAGCCAGAACAGCAAGAGGGATTGCTGCTTTCACTGCGCAGCAATCCCTTTTGCTGTTCTGGCTTGTGAGATTCAGAATATTTTTTTCTTTGTTTTCCTCCTCCAAAAACTAGGTGCGTGTTGTGGTCTGGTGCGTCTTATAGAGCAAAAAATACGGGTACCTGAAGGTAGAAGTTTGCCATTCATACAATACACTTAAAACTGATCATTCCCCCTTCCCAGGGAAGTCTGGCAATTCCAAGGCAAACACTCAACCCCAAACATATTCATTAAACAAAGGAGACCTGAAAATGACTAACTCAGATTCACCCTATAATACTGATCTGCAGTACATCCAAAAAAAAGCAATTCTTCCCGTAATAAGTTCTCTCCCCTCTATAAACATTTTAATTATCGGCCAATCTATTTGTAAAGCAGAAAGAAGCAAAAAGGGGGGAGGGGGGAAGCCAACCAATAAAATTGCCTGAAGCCACCTCACCTGAGCCATGCCAGCTGTCGGAGTAGCAACTAATCTGGGCTCTGGTGCTAATTTCACAACATCAGTCAAGGACACGCTTGTCTCTGCCACGAGTCCTGCAATGAGGATCACAGACCTGATCAATGAGCAGAAACAAGATGAGGGATGTGCCTGGACTCCTTGGCAAATTAATACATTGCATTGATCTTCCTTGGTCAGGTCAGCATTCAGAAGTGAAGGATAAAGGGTAAAGATCTTACATTCCAATGCACTTGGGCCTGGGCAGGCAGGGTCTCGGAGATTGAGTTTATGTCAGTCATTCAATTTGTCCCATGGAGGGCAAAGCTAGCCACAGAGTTGCAAGTTCAACAGTATCAGTAATCATTGAGGAACGCCAATAAAGCAGCAAATAGATGGGGAAATATGGAGAAGTAATAAATTCAAGGACAAAGCATGACTTAAAAAAGGAAGAGTTAGCTGCAAAAAGGAAGAGATTTGGGGGCAAGGGGGAAAAAATATTATCTCAGTTTTACCAATATTTTTGCTAGCTTGTCTGTCCACACATACCTGCGCTGGTCTGTTAAAGCAAACACACCCACAAAGAGTCTTTTGGTACTTTAGGATTAACAGATTCGGATTCTGCATAGCAAATGTTTGGGTGGACATTGTGATAGACTTTAAGGCAGTGATGGCCAAACTTGGCCCTCCAGTTGTTTTGGGACTACAATTCCCATCATCCCTGACCACTGGTCCTGCTAGCTAGGGATGGTGGGAGTTGTAGTCCCAAAAGAGCTGGAGAGCCAAGTTTGGCCATCACTGCTTTAAGGTGTCTCAAGACTCTGGTCTTGAGTCTTCTGGTGAACCAGAGCAGCGCACGGAAACACCATTTACCTTCCCGCTGGAGCGGTACCTATTTATCTACTTGCACTTTGACGGGCTTTCGAACTGCTAGGTTGGCAGGAGCAGGGACCAAGCAATGGGAGCTCACCCCGCCGTGGGGATTCGAACCGCCAACCTTCTGATTGGCAAGTCCTAGGCTCTGTGGTTTAACCCACAGCGCCACCCGCGTCCCTGCCCAAAGGCAGTAGGTAAGTGAATATCAGTAGCTGGGGGACAAGACCAGGGAAGGTGCTTTCATGCCCTGCCTGTGGGCTCCCCGAGGCATCTAGCTGGCCATTGTGGGAAACAGGATGCTAGGCTAGGCAGGACTTTAGCCTGATCCAACAGAGCTCTTCTCCTATTCCTACACAGCACATTCAATAACCTGACTCAAGAGAGCCTTGGGAAAAGAGCAAGTAAGGACATAAATTTAAGCTGAGGATTGGCCTGTGACAAGCACGGGAGGCAGCAACTGCAAACAAAGTTTTTGAATCCTGTTCATGCCGCTTAGAGGACTCTATGGTTGACTTACCATGGATTGCTCTGTAAGCAGATCCTAAACAGGCTGAATTAGCAGTGTCAATAGTGTAAACTGGAGCACTGAACACATCAGACAAGACCTGAGAAGCATAAAAAGCATCTGTTACAACCAGGCTGTGGGAAAGAGAGACAGTAGGCAGTTTTGTTTCCATTGCCGAGGCTTACAGAGCGGCGTTTGTTTCAAGACGGGACCTTGTACTGATAATCAGGTTTGGATAACTAGTCGCTGAAGTTCCCAGGCACTGAATCTGGAAGGCCACATGACAAAGGAAGTTTCTGCGGCTTTTTTGAGTGTTGCCTCAAAATAATAAAGCAGGGGTATGGAACCTTTTTCAGCCCTGAAGGCTGCATCCCATTCTGGGTAACCTTCCTGGCGCATGTGCCAACCTTCAGTGCTCCTCACATTTCCAATGACCCTCTAAGTTTCATTTCTAATAGTAAAAAACAGTCGTGAATCTCTAACATGCAGGTAGTTAATCTCCAGGTTGTGCTCAGACCATTGTTTAAGCCAGGGGTAGGCAACCTAAGGCCCAGGGGCCAGATGTGGCCCAATTGCCTTCTCAATCCGGCCCGCGAACAGTCCGGGAATCAGCGTGTTTTTACGTGAGTAGAATGTGTCCTTTTATTTAAAACGCATCTCTGGGTTATTTGTGGGGCATAGGAATTTGTTCATTCCCCCCCAAAAAAATATAGTCTGGCCCCCCTCATAGTCTGAGGGACGGTGGACTGGCCCACGGCTGAAAAAAGTTACTGACCCCTGATTTAAACAATGCTGATTTTCTGTGAGAGTGTTCAATGGGAACATTCCTAGGTCTACAGGCTGACCCAGCCCTGCCTACCTACAACTGTTTCTCTGCTGTTTCGCACTGTTGGCTAAGGGCCAAAACAATCATTCCTCCAACTGCATCTATGTCTGGACTTGTAAAAAAATAATATTTGTTCGGCCCCAACCTCTGCTTGAGATCAGTCCCCTCCTAGCCCAATAGCTCAAAGGTTTGGTATCCCAATTGCAGTAATCCCAACTTACTTGTAAAATTGCTTCATTGTGGGATGCTCCTCCGGTAGCCAGGATTCTTGTCGTAGGCACTGCAAACCGAAAAGGAGAAAACAAATGAACGCAAGTATAATGTGTCCCCATTTATACTATGGTGAGTGTTTGGTTATGCTAGCCTAAATTGCACAGTTTGGGTTCTGGGATCAGTGATGGAAAGCAGATTCACACAGTCCCTTTGCTTGCGCAAAGTTGTCCATTCACAATAGCATGTTGCAAAACAGGAATTGGATTGTTTGACAAGAGGGGGTCCACGGCTCTGTTCTGTACATGTCATAGACGGGCTGGATGTAGAGGAGGGGTGGGAACTCCCAAGGGAAGCCGCCTCAGAGCCCGGGGATTGGGGGGGGGAGGGCGATGAGTGGTCAGAAGGAGAACAGGGAGCAGACTGGGAGGAGGAGGTATCAATAAAAAGGCCATCTGGAAACATCCTAAATAATAATAATAATAATAATAATAATAATAATAATAATAATAGATTTTATTTATACCCAGCCCTCCCCGGCCAAAACTGAGCTCAGAGCAGCTAACATCAAATATATAACATATTACCATAAAATCAAGCAATCAATTAAAATCCTGAAATCAAATCAGAATCAAAGTGAACTCTAATCAGATGGCAACCCGCAAATTAGGGATGGGGACCTTAAATGCTCACCAGGCCTAACTGTTTATACTGATCTTATATAAGCCTATGAGAAAAGTTGGGGGGCCACTTTCATGCAAGTTGTTATAAGGAGAGAGGGGGAGGCAGACTGGACCCCGGCCAAAGGCCTGGCGGAACAGCTCCATCTTGCAGGCCCTGCGGAAAGATGTCAGATCCCGCAGGGCCCTGGTCTCTTGAGACAGAGCGTTCCACCAGGAGTAGGAGGTGTAGAACAGGCTCTCCTCATCATCCTGCTACAGGGCGAATGCCACATTCACCATGGAAAGAACGGTTAACAAAACTGTGCAGCCATGGAAATAACTTTATACTGAAGCTATTTTTAAAATGAGTTTTCATCACGCAAATGTTAATTGGAAGGTAAGCAGCAAAGTCAATAAAATTCCTGAAAACATCCTTTTGCAATGTCCACAAATGAGACATCAATTAAATTTTGGCAAACCCCAGCAATATATTAATGAAATTTGGTCCAGACATGAATCATTAGCAAAGAAGAAGGGAACAATTGATTTATTAATCAAATGTATACCCCGCCTTTCCTCCATGAAACTCAAGGAGGTATAGAAACCCATGGCGAGGCAAAAGAATCTTCCTGAAACTTTGCATCTTCTTCATTTAGACAAACAGGACAAGGAGCTGCCTGCATGGGGTTTCTGAGCCCAGAATGCTTCACTTGGGTGCGGACTTTCACAATGCAGCCAACAGCTCTGCAGAGAGGAGACTTCATTCCACCGATAAATTTAATCAGATCTTCCTCTTTGGAGGATATTCAGCGATGCACAAATTGGGTTTAAAAAGCCATTAAGATCTCTGTCAATGTCAGTAAACAAATAAACCACACAGCTGAGTGATTCCTTGGAGAAAACAAGTTTCAATTATACCTGTGCACAGTGACAGAGCCCTGCCAATACTTTCAGAAACATGTCACTGAAAACCAGTGAAAAATAACTGCTAAGACCACTAGGCATGGAGGGAAAAGGCAAGAAGAAAACACAGACACACACCCAACAAAAATTCTAAAAGCCTTGTGGTTAGGCTTTTTTATATGCCCCAAACAAGGGACCGGCAAGTTGACACCGCAAGAAAACAAATGCGCAGTTGTGAGTCTGATTCTCCTTAAGTAAGTCAAGGCTAGTCCAACAATTTACTACATATTTAACAAAATATATAGACCCCTTACTCAAACTAAAGTGGTTTACTAAAAGCAAGGCCCCTGAAACAGCCACATTGCCTTCTTTTAGAAAAAGTCCACCCCACAGTTCTTTGAGATACAGTGGTGCCTCGCAAGACGAAAAGAATCCGTTCCGCGAGTCTCTTCGTCTAGCGGTTTTTTCGTCTTGCGAAGCAACCCTATTAGCGGCTTAGCGGATTAGTGCTATTAGCGGTTTAGCGGCTTAGCGGCTATTAAAGGCTTAGCGGCTTAGCTGCTAAAAGGCTATTAGCGGCTTAGAAAAGGGGGGGGAAGCGGGGGGGAAATCGCAAGACTTGCAAGACGTTTTCATCTTGCGAAGCAAGCCCATAGGGAAAATCGTCTTGCGAAGCAACTCAAAAACGGAAAACCCTTTCATCTAGCGGGTTTTCCGTCTTGCGAGGCATTCGTCTTGCAGGGCACCACTGTATTTCAAGGAATGCTAGGGCATAATCTTCAGAATACATTCTTATTTCATTGGCACCCCAGAAATCATTGCTTTCTCCTCTCAAAAGAAGAAATCAAAGCTGCATGTCCCCTTTTTTTCTACAGCTTTGATGTGGCAGACATGCAAAAAAGCCAAATGATACTGGGAAATGATCTATGGAGAAGTAAAAAAGATTATAAAGATGACAATTTTCCTGCCAAAACAGAGGTCTTCCTCTTAGGAATAACAAAATCCAACATCCCTAAGAAGGCACTTAATCTCTTTTCTGAATGTGACAACAGCAGCAAGAGTAATCTATGCACAAAGGTGGAAAAACCATGAAATCTCAACTAAAGAGGAGTGGCAAAATAAACTGATAGAATATGTGGGAGTTGGAGGGTATGACAACAAAAATTAGGGATCAAGGGGAGACACTGCTAAGGGAGGAGTGGAAACCCTTTGTAGAGTACTTGAAGAGGTGTAACAGTCAGATAAATTTACAAATAGGATCTGAACTATGAGCAGCAGTAATTAGGATATTAAGTAGAGTGAAAGAGGGTGGTTAAAGAGGATACGCAGCATAACAAGGAGGAACTGGGAAACCATTGGGGGGAAGTCTAGATGTTTTAGATAGGTTACTAAAATTTATATGTACTGAATTTTTGGGAAATTAAGAAGAGGGAAAAATCAAAGCTGGAAAAGTTACCAAAAAAAGGCTACAAAAATGATCAAGAAATCAGAGCACTTTCCACACAAAGAAAGACTAGAGCACTGGAAGATTTTAGTTGGGTTCCCCACAACACAAAATTGAAGGGATGCTTAATAGAACCTTATAAAATTATGCTTGGTCTGGAAAGAACTCCTACTCCCTTTCCCAAAATACCAGACCTTAGCGGTCTTCCAATGAAATTGATCAGCTATAGATCCAGAGCAGATACAGTGGTACCTCGCAAGACGAATGCCTCGCAAGACAAAAAACTTGCTAGACGAAAGGGTTTTTTTTTGTTTTTTGAGCTGTTGTGCAAGACGATTTTCCCTATGGGCTTGCTTCGCAAGACAGAAACGTCTTGCAAGTTTGTTTCCTTTTTCTTAACACCGTTAATACAGTTGCGACTTGACTTCGAGGAGCAACTCATAGAACGCGGTGTGGTAGCCTTTTTTGAGGTTTTTAAAGACTTTGGTGATTTTTGAAGCTTTTCCAAAACTTTCCAGACACCGTGCTTCGCAAGACGAAAAAAATCGCAAGACGACAAAACTCGCGGAACGAATTAATTTCGTCTTGCGAGGCACCACTGTAAGTATTTCTTCACGCAATGCATAATTAATTTATGGAATCTGCTACCACGAAATGTGATGGTCAGTAGCGTTGGTGTCTTGACTGATAGCCACACACATCCTAACCTCATGAAATTAAGAATATAAGAATTGCCATGCTGGGTCGACCTAAGGTTCAATTATCCCACTATGCAGTGGGTGATGGGATCGCTCATGGACTTAGCTCCACAGCTATGGAACAGAGTTAGTTCCTAGAAATGAAGTCCAAAGCAAATCCACATAATGCTTTCTTTGGGGACTCCTATATGAAATCTACAAATCCCAGTCCCTGACTCACTCCATTTTTAGATACATTGTGTCCAGGGCTTTTCCCCCCCAACCAGAATTCACCAAAACTCAGTTGTGGCACCTCTCAGGTGGGCACCATTGCCATTATAAGAGAACTTCAAGGGAGGTGTTCATGGTGAGTTCTGGCACCTCTTTTTCTGGAAGAATAGCATTGATTATGTCCCCTTCTGAAAACAGTGGCTAATGGGGCTGGACAGCCTCTGGATCCCCCATAATGTGAGCGCAGAATTCACATAAAATCAACCCAAGGACATCTGATAGTCCTATAAATTTTCAGGGGGTGGGGACAAGCCTTGACTAGAACTTGAAACACTCTTCAGGAATGGTCCTGAATCCCCAAGAATGAGCAAGAAGGCAATCAAGTAAGTCAGGTAAGTGTATCAGAGGGTAAGCGAAACATCAGAGGGGTAGCCAAACATGAAGTCATAAACCAGAAGCCTCACATGGACTTCTTATGCAAAAGCCGGTCAGGATCTTCCCGGAAGCTGGCTAATGTCCCCAGTGGCCAACCAAGCTGCAGCTGGTCAACAAACAAGAGGTGGATCAGGAAAACAAGCAAGGCCCATGGATTCAAACCTGACACTGCCCTGTTGAGATCTTCAGCCAAAGCCTACAAAGCCTACTAGCCCTCAGTACAAGAAAGCAGTTGTAAGCTCAAGGGAGCAAGGGTACATGTAGCAAAAGCTGAACTCGGAAGCAGACAGAGGAGAAGGTGTGCTACTTGGGGAGAATTGCGTTGTTCTGGCTTTTAGGGATGGCTGGTGGGATACTTGAGACATTACGCTAGCGGATGTCAGAACCAGACAGAGCCACTACGTACTAAGGAAATAATTCTGTACCTATCTGCATTCTCAGCTGCTGACTGTAATAGAATTAAAGGGAGAAAATCTTGTCTTGGAACAGCATGTCTCTGTTCCAGGAGGCTTTTATGAAGCTGCTTTGTCATTTTGAGCTAAGGGTCGCAGGCAATGGAAGGGCAGGAACTCTGCAAGCCTCTCTGCTGAAAAAGAGACCTCAAAAATAATGTCAATAGGGCTGGAAGGAGTTCAGAAAAGGGCAACCAAGATGACCAAGGGTTTGGGGGAACTCTCCTAGGAGGAGCAGGGAACAGGCAAGTAAGCAGGGACACGATAGAAAGTTATGAAATTATGTTTGGGGTGAAGAAAGTGGATAGAGAGGTTTTCTTCCTCGTCTCATGATACCAGAACCTGGGTTCATCCTATGAATCTGAATGTTGTAAGATCCAGGACAGAGAAAAAGAGGTTACTCACACAGTACATAATGAAACTATGGAACTTACTATCAAAAGATGACCACCGACTTACATGGCTTTAAAAGGGGGTTAGACAAATGATAAGACTATTGATGACTACTAGCCTTGATGGCTAGACTACCACCAGGATCAGTGGGAACATGTCTCTAAACACCTCTAAACATCCAAAGTGGGATCACCTGGTTGATTTCATGTCCTGCTTAGGGGCTTCTCCTGGGCATCTGGCTGGCTTTGAAGAGAGCAGTTCTGTTCTCTGAATGGGACCAGGTGCTTGTTTCTAGCCACTGTCCTCCAGTGTGGTATAGTGGTTAAGAGAGGTGGACTCGTAATCTGGTGAACCGGGTTCGCTTCCCCGCTCCTCCACATGCAGCTGCTGGGTGACCTTGGGCTAGTCACACTTCTCTGAAGTCTCTCAGCCCCACTCACCTCACAGAGTGTTTGTTGTGGGGGAGGAAGGGAAAGGAGATTGTGAGCCGCTTTGAGACTCCTGAAGAGTGATAAAGCGGGATCTCAAATCCAAAAAAACTCCAAACTAACTTGCCAAGGATGTACAAATCACAGAGCCAAACAGGTTGTGTGCTAAAATGAGCCCCTGGAGATCCAAGATTTGATGAAGGGACACAATCTTGGCACTTTGCACACAACACCAAAAAGCATATCACAAGCCCTATACCATCTCAATCTTCCTTTAGCTTGGACCCTGAGATTTCACTGGCCATATTGAGACTGAAAGCTTCAGCAAACAGACAAGCTAATAAGCCGAAGGAATCCTTTAAAGAATTGCTCTATTCCTCTATCAACCTGCTTATGCAGATTGGTAGCTGATGCGCACCTTAACAGGCAAGCACCAGGTGGTACCAATCTATTCGCTGGACAAGGTTCTCACAAACAGGATGGTGGTGTTGCCTAGCAACAAGAAGATACTTAAGGCTTGAAATTTAGCTTACAGAAATCTAACAGGCTGAAGGGAAACAAAGCCCCAGATTCATAATTATTTATTTCATTTTTAAACCACCCTTCATCCTGTAGGATCTCAGGGTAGCCTGCAACATAATCAGATAAAAATGAATTGTCACAGAACAAGGTTTGAAACAATTAGAAGTCTTCTTACCAAAAGCACATAACAACTGTAAGCAATTTCCATCCTTCCGCAGAGAAAATAAGGACAGCTGGGCTTCCATAGAGTGTTCCATCGCCCAAAAGCCCAAAGGAGAAAATGCACCTTTCAGCTGATGCTGGAAAACTGACTGCTAAGGGGAAGCCATACGTCTACACAGAAGTGGCCCATGAGTTGGAGTGGAGTCACCAGCTCAACGCCAGCATTGATACAGCTTTTCTGGGCGGAGCTAAGAAAGCTGAGGCTGAGCAAGTTGTAGTGATGCCATTATCACATGGACCGCTGCTGGCTGCATTAGAAGGAAATTCCACGATCCGGGTGCCGCAGCCAGGAGGGCACTATCTTGTGTCACCACCAAATAAGCTAAGCCCGTCAGTGGGCTACAAACAGGGCTCCCCCCTAGAACTCAATGCATGGGCCAGCAGATTGTAAGAAAGTTGCTCCTTTAAATACTTGTGTCCCAAGCAGTGGCGTAGCGTGGGTTGTCAGCACCCAGGGCAAGGCAAGTAATTTGCGCCCCCTAACCCCTAACCTGCCGCCGCTGCCAGCTTCTTCTTGCTGTTGCCTGGGCTGGGGTAAGGTAGCCACGGCGGCGGCGGCGGGTCTGTGTCAGGTGATCTGAGGCGAGTTGCCGCTGGCGCTGCCGCCCAAACGACGCCGCTTGCCCGGAGGAGGAGGGCAGAGAGGCGAGGAAAATGCAACATGGCCCAGCAGCTGCAGCGGCGGCGGCGGCGGGGGGGGCTGTGAGGAGGGGCTGCCTGGTGCGCCCTCCGCGGCCCTGACGCGTGGGGACCGCGGCGAGCGCTGAGAGCCGCTGCCAGCTCATCGGTTCCGCGAGACATGGGGCTCTGCTACAGCCTGCGCCCGAGGCTCTTCGGCGACTCCAGAGGCGGCGAGCGCCCCCCCCCAGATGTTGCGCCCGGTGCGGCCGGCCCCCCCTGCACCCCCCATGCTACGCCACTGGTCCCAAGCCATCTTTGTACACTGGTACCAATACCCTACGGGGTTTGTGTGCAATACGCATGCATGTATGCAACACAGCCAATAACGATTAGTATATTTTCAGAAATCAAACAGTCTAAACACCCCAAAGCTGCTGGCAAAAGTGTGGCGTGCACTTGGTAAAGCTAAAAGTCAATGATCGAAAGACCCTGAAGAAATTAGCTCAAGAAGAGCCCAAGGAATCAGGAGTTCATCTGGATGAGAAGAAGCTAAAGGTAAAGGACCCCTGACAGTTAAGTCCAGTCGTGAATGGCTCTGGGGTTGCAGCGCTCATCTCGCTTTACTGGCCAAGGGAGCTGACGTTTGTCCGCAGACAGTTTTTCCGGGTCATGTGGCCAGCATGACTAAGCTGCTTCTGGCGAAACCAGAGCAGTGCACGGAAACACCGTTTACCTTCCCGCCGGAGCGGAACCTATTTATCTACTTGCATTTTGATGTGCTTTCAAACTGCTAGGTTGGCAGGAGCTGAGACTGAGCAATGGGAGCTCACCCCGTCGCAGTGATTCAAACCGCCAATCTTCCGATCAGCAAGCCCTAGGCTCAGTGGCTTAGACCACAGCGCCACCCGCATTTCTAGCGTAACGTAACAAGTGAGTGGTGCGAAGCATCAGGATGTCCCAGTTCAAATCTTGCCTCTGCTATGATCACACAAGTTGGGCTCACAAAAGCTGCTTCCTCTCAACCTCAGCTCCCAATCTGCAACCTAAAAGTAGTTTGGATTTGATATCCCGCTTTATCACTACCCTAGGGAGTCTCAAAGCAGCTAACATTCTCCTTTCCCTTCCTCCCCCACAACAAACACTCTGTGAGGTGAGTGGGGCTGAGAGACTTCAGAGAAGTGTGACTAGCCCAAGGTCACCCAGCAGCTGCATGTGGAGGAGCGGAGACGCGAACCCGGTTCCCCAGATTACGAGTCCACCTCTCTTAACCACTACACCACACTGGCTCTCACCTAAGGACACAACTTCCATCAATGGCTACCATTCATAATGGCAGACTATCCCCAGGTTCAGGGATCCTATGCAGGATTGGTCCGTGCATTAGGTGAGGTGAAGCCATTTGCTTCAGGTGGCAGATCCACTCGCCACCCTTTCCATTGTGCTGTTGCCAGCCCTTGCCAACATAGCCCTGTTTCCCTCACCACTGCGCCATTACCGCTGCTGCCTTGTGATGGCAGCACAAATTCAACGGCTTGGGCGGGGAGATGGTGGGGTGGAGTGGTGACCCAGATCTGAAGGCAGAGGTGGGGCGTTTTGCCTACAGTGGCAAAATGTCTTGGGCCAGCCCTGATCCTATTCCTCTGGGTAGCTGTTGCTAGTGAAACAACAATAGAGGCTACTGCCTTCATGTCCTTCTTGTAGACTTCTCCAAGGCAACTGGTTGGCCACAGTGGGAACCAGGATGCTAGATTAGATGGGCCTTTGGCCTGATCTAGTAGGACTCTTATTATCCATTGTGCAATGGAGCAGTGATAAGGAAGAATGATAAGCAGCACTGTCACTTTTTATCACAGCATGGACAACAATGTCATCTTCTGGGGGAGCTCTGCATACCAAATGAATAAGCTTCTCCCCCCCCCCCAAAGAGAAACCCACCAAATAAGCCATGAAGAGAAAAGAGGCGGCATGCATGGCTAGGGGTTAAACTGTCACCTTTATTTTAGTCCCTTCATTATGAGCAATCAAAGTGCCACAAAACAGCGAGCGAGCTTTTCAGTGCACCACAACTCCTCATCAGGCTGAATATGAAGAAAAGCTGGAGGGGGCAGACAAAAAATTCTGACTTGGTGTTGAAGCCATGGGGTCAAAAAACCCGTTTGCATTGTAAATAGTCTTAGAAGAGGAAGAGTTATGGGGGCATAGCAATGGAGATTGCCATGCAGAATGCCTCCACTTCGCAATTTCTCACTGAACCACTGATTCTTGTTTTCCTAACTCTTGGACAACCTCAAAAGATTGCTGCAAGGATTGTTGAGATAACAGAGTTTTATGAACTCCTGAAATATAAATGTAAATGCTAATATTATGAGTGGCAGCACCAATTTAAACTTTCACTCATGTGAGCTAGATGTGTTGAGTCACCAAATGTTTGTATTACTAATTCAATTTTTTATTACTAGATTAAATTGTGTTCACAAATGCAGACATAAGAATGACTTGTATGAGTACAGAAATGGAATGTAATAACCCACACAAATGTGTTTCACGTAGATCTGGGCTCTCATTGTGTATTTTATGCAGAAACCCATTACTGCTATCAAAGCCAAGAAAGGTTTTTACTCCATGTTCGGATTCAGAGACATTTGACCAAACTACACAGAGTGTACACCTGGGAACAACCTGAAATAACCTTGGCTTTAAGCATGTGCTATAAATTCCTGGTTTTAATGGCCACTGAATGTCACCAATCTCTGCTGCACTGTATTAAACAACACCGGGACCATGGGGAAAGTGAATAGCACTGAAACTGCCCTTGAAGGACACGGGTCTAAATTACTCTCCCCTCCAGAATATTCATATGATCCTACTGAGAACAAATCAATTATGGAATGACAATGCCAAGTGAAACGACAACGGCAATATTAATCAGAAGAGACACACCTCATTCATTTATTCACTCATTAATCCATTTGTCCATCTAGAGAAAGTCCAACATGTTGATTTCAAACTCTTCTCTTGTTTTTGGACTCTCGTTAAAAAGCTCTGCAGTGGGCATACACAATTTCTGCCTCTAGCGAAGGACACTTGAACAGGGCTAGCCGGTGGTCCAGCACACAAAGGATAGCACAGAGATGGAAAAGTCACAGAAATGAGAAAACAAAATTATTTAGAAGTTGTGGCACCTTTCGTATAAGGAAAGGCTTAAGTGGTTGGGGGCTTTTTGGTACAGGTGATGGAAAAAGGATAACTAAAGGAGGGGCATGTTAGAGGGTTATAAAATTACGCCTGATGTGGAGAGATTAGATAGATATTTTTGTCCTTTCCAGACCATTACAGCTCAGGTCTCCTAATAAAATTGATTGAAAGTTCAGGACAAAAACACAACACTTCTTCATGTGATGCATAACAACTGCATGGAATTCACAACCACCAAATATGAGGATGACCACTTCCTTAAATGGATTTAAAAGGGGAGTTGTCACACAAAAACTTTTTTTTCTCTAATGTTAAAAGCTTTGTTTCTGTCTCAGTACTGCCTTTTAATTGAAACACTCAGTTCAGACTTTAAAAAAACACAAAAGCTTCCGTCTCTTTCACGTCATTTCTCAAATTCACACAGCCTTCAGGAATCAATGTCACTGGCTGCTCCATTTGGTGATCTCCCCCTTTCTTCCAAACTGACAATATTCATCCCTCACTGCAAAGTGCCTAGGACTGACAGAGCTTTGCTTCAAGTTCCCTGGCACACACAAAAAGATTTTATTTTATTCTTGCCTGATTGTTCAAAGAGAGGCTGTTCCAAGAGATAAAAAAAAATGCCCTGCTGGAGTAACCGAGTGAAGCTGAGTTTAAGTTGCAAGGAGTTTCATTCTCAGAAATGAGACTGTGGGCACTGTGCAGAACAACACCATGCTGAACTCCAGACCAAAAAATGCAGCTTCGTTCCAAATGCAACACAAATGTGGGGCATAAATATGTAATAATCATCAACATCAAGCAAACTACTTTGCTCCATACAGATGCTGGACCAGATGTCACAATTAGGCCACGAAGTGGGATCAGGTTAACACCTATCCCTAAGAACCCGCACTGGTTGCCTGGTTGCTACTGGGCCAAATTTAAGGTGCTACCTTTTGACTATAAAGTTCTATACAGCCTAGGACCCACCTCTTGCTATCATGATTTTAAAGTAGGGAGAACCTGTGGCCATTGAGACTACATCCCATTATCCTTGGCCATTGATCACTCTGCCTGGGACTGATGGAAAATGAAGTCCAGCAAGATTTGGAGGACATAGGTTCCCTTGTTTTAGACATCAGGCCAGTTCCACAGTGGTACCTCGGTCTACGAACAGCCTAGTTCATGAACTATTTGGAATACGAACACTTTAAAACAGGAAGAAGGTGTTAGCGAACTTTTTTTGGAATCTGAATGTACTCCGTTCGGGGGTTTTGAGTGCCACAGTTCCGTTGTCCAACAGTGGAGAAGTGGGTCGTCATGGCATTTCCCACAGCCGCGAGGGAGGGAAGCTGCACATCTGCCAGCCAGCTGGTTGACAGGTGTGCAATTCCCCCCACATGCCACTGCGGGAGGCGCATGCTCTAGGGAGCATTTTCCGCAGCAGTGGGGGAGGGGATCTGTGTGGATCTCAGTTCAGCTACTGATTGATTGATTGATTGATTGATTGATTGTGGGACTGCAGAAATGGATAAAAGCCCCCCATCCAAACAATGACTATCATCAGTGCAGGTAAGGAAAATTTTGAATTTGAATTTTTATCATCTACAATGCCATTTTATTTATTTTACAGTACAGTACATTGATTATTGCTTTCATTTTATGGATCAATGGTCTTGTTAGATAGTAAAATTCGTGCTAAATTGCTGATTTAGGGGTTGTTTTTAAAAGTCTGGAATGGATTAATCCATTTTGCATTACTTTCTATGGGAAAGCGCGCCTTAGTTTAAGAACACTTTGGTTTAAGAACGGACTTCCGGATTAAGTTTGTAAACCAAGGTACCACTGTATCTTGTTGACCCAATATTTTCATAGCAATTAACATCAACTGCTTTTAGCTGTTTCTTGGTATTGGTACTAGTGGCTCCTCTGTATTCTTTTAACCTGCTTTTAGGATTGCAAACGTTATTACTATTTATTATTGTGATATTAATCTGAAGACTGTAAGCTGCCTTGAGGGCTATTCTAACGTGAAGTGGGATATAAATCTGGTAATTAAACAAAATTAGATATACTTTAGGCAAGTATCAAGGTACAAGTAATCAAAAGTCTTACACATAGAAACAATAATGAAACATAATTAGTGACCAAAAGAAACCCACTGGTCATACTTGGCCACAATGTTTGCCCAGATAAAGGGAGCTATTTGAAAATCCACACACTTTAACAGAACTCTGCGAGAACAATGCTTGGGAGCTGCCACAGACTACACCGCCCTGAAAGTCCTCACATTGGGGATTTGCGACATGGAAAGCACAGACAAGAGGCTATTCTCAGTTGACCAGAGAGATCACAAGGTAGGCACAGGCAAGGGCAGCCTTGAAGGTTATAAAGGGCTTGCTTAGAATTGCCATCAAAATGTCACCTAGAGTGAATTTTAGGATTCTTTCTCAGGAGAACCCTCTAAGGAATTGCTAGGGAAACCAAAAGAGTTTTGCTAAGGAAATGAAAGAAGCAGAGATGGGAAACGGAAGCTTTTTTGCAGTCTCGTGAATTCCCAGAAGAAAATAGCTTCTGGGGCAACCCTCCTATTCTACTCTAACAAAGCCTGTAGCTTTGCCTGATTAGCAGCATCCTAATTATGCAAAACATGCAAACACAGTTAATCTGTATATTTCCAAGATGTTAACAGAACCTTGAGAAGTAGAGACGTCACCTTGCCAACATAGGTCCGTATAGTTAAAGCCATGGTCTTCCCAGTAGTGATGTATGGAAGTGAGAGCTGGACCATAAAGAAGGCTGATCGCCGAAGAATTGATGCTTTTGAATTATGGTGCTGGAGGAGACTCTTGAGAGTCCCATGGACTGCAAGAAGATCAAACGCATCCATTCTTAAGGAAATCAGCCCTGAGTGCTCACTGGAAGGACAGATCGTGAAGCTGAGGCTCCAGTACTTTGGCCACCTCATGAGAAGAGAAGACTCCCTGGAAAAGACCCTGATGTTGGGAAAGATGGAGGGCACAAGGAGAAGGGGGCGACAGAGGACGAGATGGTTGGATAGTGTTTTCGAGGTTACCAGCATGAGTTTGACCAAACTGTGGGAAGTAGTGGAGGACAGAGGTGCCTGGCGTGCTCTGGTCCATGGGGTCACAAAGAGTCGGACACGACTAAATGACTAAACAACAACAACAAACAGAATTCCTATTTTCTCTGAGTAACATTTGGAAAGGGGGCAGGAGCAGAGGAAGAGTCAGCAGGGTGCAAAAAATGTTTGCAGCTGTGCTGGTCCCGGGGGGGGGGGTGTACCGTGCGGCGTGGTCTGAGTCCGGTCCTGGGCTAAGGGTCTGGAGACTGTCCACCAAGGGCGAAGCGGGGTCCAAGGCAAGGAGCCGGGCGTGGTCAGGAACTCCAGAAGAGCAGGTCAGGGTGCTGGCAGGAACAGGTTTCCAGCGATGTTGCTCCCGCAACCTGGGACTGGGCTGACTGGCCTTTATCTCCTCTGGGGCCTAGGGCGGTCCTGGCCCACAGGTGACCCGCCTCTCCTGGCCTTAAGGCGAGCACTCCTCCTGAGAGAACTTAGTTCCCTCCGCCTCTCTGCCCTGAGCCTCTGCAGCTCAGGAGAGGTTGGAGGGTTACTGGACCCAGAGGCAGCCTCACCTTCTCCTGACAGGGCTGGGAGAGGAGCACCTGCAGGCAATGGGTCCTCAATCACCCCCGGAGCCAGAGTGGATTTATCTAGTGTCTGCTCCTGAGGATCCGGCACAGGTGAGGACCCTTCAGATTCAAGGCCCTGCCCCGGCTCAGCCGGCCCTGGAGGCGGGGACTCCTGTGCAGGCTGGGATTCCTCCAGTTCAGCATCTGAATCAGATTCCCAGGCCATCACAGCAGCAAAAGAAAGGCTCCTATTTGAGTGAGTCTCACATTGTTGTGCACTTTTCACAAGAGTTAAGCTCGCACCCAAGCCAGAAATGGTAATTGTGCAAAATGTCACCCTTGCACGATAAAGCTGAAGTAACTTTTTCTCCTTTTCCATTCCTCGGGACCAACAAGGATCTTGCACACACAGAGAAGGTGGGGTGGGGGGTAGAGATACATAGGGAATTGCGATTGGCCACAACTGCCTTGCACTAGCCCATTTCATGTTTATAGATGTGCATCTCCCATTCACACTTGACAGCTTTCCCTTTGGCAAGCATCAAACTTGCTGTGCAAAGTGTGAATTGGCTGTGTGCAGAACGGGCTGCTCATATGTGAGCCTCTATATATAGAGACACACATGCTATCAATATTCACTGTATTCCCAGAAATAGTATTAAATGTTGGCTCCCAGTGGGAGGGAAAACCCATAGTCTCTCTTCATTAATACTTCAAGAGGCACAGAAGGTTTTGTATGCTGAAAAGGTTAATTATACCATGAATAAAATAAAGTACTTGAATAAACTGTATGTTTTATAGGTAATGGAGGTTGAAGGTGGGTACATTTGTCGAGCGCAGAAGAGAAAGCCTGTTAGGTATCAGTAAGTGATGCCAAGTAGCCAAATGAAGTATTAGCAAGCAAGAAGGGGAGGCTGGGAAGCTATGTATCACTTGAGGAGGTTGGCAGACATGGCTTCTTCCTGCAACACTGTCACTGACAGGCAGGTAAGAAAACATTGTTATCTTTTCATCCCTGCAAAAGCAGTACTGCTTCCATTCCGCTGCACTTTGTCTACCAGCAAATATATTATTCGTTTACTATGGCAAAATTACACAACTGTCGGGTGGGTGTTGGGAACAGGTCAGCAATAACTCACAACAGGTCAATGAAGTTAACTCTTTATTCAAAGAAGCAGAACCGTTCAGGCCTGGTTAGCACAGCTATTCTTCCCAGTAGATCTTGCCCCAATGAGGCAATTGTGAGGACTGAAGGTCCCCACCTTCCCACAGCCCCCTAAGTGACTTTCTCCCCCGGTTCCTTCCAAGCAATCTGAGGCTCCTTCATGTAGCCTGTCTTCTTCACCAGCCTGACCCATTGCTGCCTCTTGGCCCCCATCCTCTCCAGCCTCCTCTCCTGCCTCTCATTCCGGACTGCTCTCCGCCACAGACTCTTCTTGCTCACTAAATCTTGTTACCTCTTCAGTTTCCGACACCTCCTCCTCCCAGTCTGCTGCCTCTTCTCCCCTGGCTCTGCGTCTTCTTCACTTGAGGGTTCCCTTGGGGGTTCCCCAGCCAGTGCCTCCCACCCCTCCTCTGCATCCAACCCCCCCATGATAACCAATTCCATAATTTGTGTAATTAACTATGTAAGTCACGTTGTCGTTACATCGCTACAGTCCAATCATTTCAATGCAAAGGAAACACAATGCCCATGGGGAGGAAACATAATCAAATATATTATTTGTGGACTGAAAGCAAGAACAGAAAATAGGAAATCGTTGTAATAGTGATGGGAAAGTGGTCCTAGGAATTTCTAGATTTTCTAATATATTGGTCAAAATTGCTTGGGCAATACATAGCTAAATGCAGAGGAGACCATTCCTACATTTTTTCCCCAAGGTGTGGTTCCCTTTGAGATCAGCCGTGAACTAGAATTACAAAACACAGTGAGTTTGGTTCAGTGCTTAAAGATAAGATCATCATCTTTCTCTAACCCAAGGACAGTTGTTCGCCTTTCAGAAAGTATCAGCATTTGTTGCTTTGCAGCCTTGAATTATTCATCAAGCTCAGACACTTTCTTGTCCAATTCACTTTGTCATTTTCCTCTAACTTATTCCCAGCAGCTCTGATGAAAATATAACATAATAACACCTGCTTACAAGAAGCATTCAATTTACTACATGTCTTGATTGAAAAGACATTTCCTGTGGTCCCAGTTAAAATTAGATGCTCTTTTTAAATGGAAGATTCATGTTCTCTCTCTCTCTCTCTCTCTCTCTCTCTCTCTCTCTCTCTGTGTGTGTGTGTGTGTGTGTGTGTGTGTGTGTTATAAAATGCTGCATTATTTCTCCAAGAAAAAAATCCTACCACAAGTTTTGTCCTTCACCGGGAGAAAAATCAAAACATGGTAACACACCAAGCTAAGCTCCTACATTTTCCTACCTGGGTATCTGAAGTTAAAGCTTTCTGCTGAGTTGGGATGTGGTTGCTTAAAATGGCCTAATGTTATTTGGTTCTCTAGCAATTTGAGGGAGGCAAATCACAGAGAAAATGTCATTATATGGGCACCTTGTCCATCCATTCCCAGAATAAGAGAATTGTATAACTTATTCACATGAACTGTAGGACTCCACATTCACAGAATATCAAGCCATTTTCGCGAAGCAGGAAGAAGTGATGTGAGATATTTTGGTGCTCAAATCCGGAAATCCAAATGACACACAGCAACATACACTCTGCACCACCACCATATCAATATTTGACCATCTGGAGCTCATAAATATCACCAAAATGCCAAACAGGGGCAACTGCCACACTCTCCTTTATGGTAGCTGGCTCCAGAAACAGGGCCCTCCTTACCCAAGAACACTTCTTAGGTCTATTATGATTTCACTACTTGTTATTTCCAGGACTGCCTCACAATTTTTGGAGTCAATAATATCATGGCTATTGCTTATCCCATGTGACTAGGAGGTGCTGTTGGTAAGAAGAGATGGGTCTTGTATGATACTGATTTCTACCTCCCACATCCTTGTGTGCAAAAACTGTCACTAATAAATTTTAAATTAAGTGCAAACTGAAATCCTGATCAAGCGGTGCCCAAAACCGCCACTTGTAAATTCAAACCTGAACTTGTGCAAAAGGCAAGGCTAGAAGTGTAAACACCCCCAGTTATGTCATCAACACCATGCAAATATTTTAAAAGCTAAGTTACCCTAACAGAATTGCAATGTGTCAACTAGTTGCAGCTCTTTGGCTGGCTGGCTGACTGGTGGCATTCTCAGTTCAGCCCTTAGTTGATAAACCAGTTGCCAATACTTGGAGTAATCTCACCCCAGGTTTACATTGGTTTAACTGAGATGGGAAAGGGAAGGTGTCATTTACTTTATTCCCTAGAAGGCAAAATCAGATTACTTGGCATGTGTGCAATGATGCCAACCTCCGTCACTGGTACTGCTTACTGGCGCCATGCAAATTCCTTCTAGCTTCCCAGTTTTTCAGGTTAACAGCAGACCTGAACCATCCTGTGATCCACTAGGCCACGCGTAGCCCACCAGCCATTAGAGTGGCCTAGCAGAGTTTCAATTAACTTCCTGCTGTGGTTTGCCTGCCACAGTCTTGCCAAAACTAGGGGATTACTAAGCACCTGGCAGGTGGCTACAGCTCATAACTAGCAGCCAAGTGGATTTCAAGATTCTTTTCTCTCTTCTTCCTCTTTGGCGATCACTTCTGGCCAAGTAAGATTGTCTTCCATAAACACGGTTTTAACAATGAGTCCGTAAGTGACTGTGGAGGCCAATTCTGGATCCACACGTCCTTCCACAGTGGGGACATTGGTTCCCGGGTGGGAGCTGATCACGGTATGGATTTGCCAAGTGTGCCTTCCTCTTAGCACATCTCTCCCTTGCATCCTGAGTTTGAGAGTCTTCAAAGCCCATGACACCTTTGGTAAAGGCTGTTCTCCAATTGGAGCGGTCGCTCTGATTCTTTTCTCTGATGTGATGCGCTCTGATTCTTTTCTCTGATGTGTTACCCACTCCCGCTCCCTTCTCTCCCCTCTCACACAATGCCCCATTTAGTCTTAGAAAAACTAACAAAAGTCCTTGTTCATGTCAAATATTTAGTCTTAGTTACTATAAACTATCTTCAGGGAGAACTAACATTTTCTCCCTCTGGCAACCTGTCAGTCACAGGAAATCTGCAAATATACTGTCTGACTCTATTCCAGTCATCGTAAGGAGTAAAACTGGAGCAGCTGATACGGCCCCCGCCCGCCCCGCCCCCTGTACCCCCAAACAAGGCTGTTTTCACAGCTTCTGGCTGGGTTCACTGCTTCACAGCAAGTCTGATCTGATATATTGTGTGCAGCAATGAGTGACATCTTTGCTAATCATCCTATTAAACTTGCCACCTTTTGGAGAGAAGGGGGGGGGAGCACACACACAAGATGACTTTTCAAGGACACAGAGACTTCTTGATTTTGTAAACAACTGATTCAGTTCTACAAACCAAAATGTAACACCAAAATCATCTCACAGGTCAACTCTCTCCTTGTTTGCTCCAGATTAAGTACCACTGAATTTCTTGGGGGGTCCAGAAAGCACACCCAAAATTGCAATCTAAAAGAAGGTACACTAAAAAAAAAAAAAAAACAATTAAAAAGCAATTCCACTAATAATGGGATATTGTTACACCTTTCCTTTATTGTGACAAATGGAAAGTGGGAGCGAGAAAGCTACGAAACAAATCAAAGGGAGTCAGACAAGAACGCTGACTGAGCGCATTCTTCATCCAGAGACTAATTAGGCATAATGATAAAACTGTTAAGGAAAAGAACCGGTGCTTTTGTTCCACAAGTTACCATTTAACACAGAGGTTTGATACACATCTAACTCTCAATGCCTTTTGGTGGCAGCCATTTGAACCACATTCCTTCCCCCAACCCTCCCCCTCCAAAAAACCAAGGGAGTGTGGTTTAGTGGCTGGAGCAGTTGAGTGAGTAGCACTTAGCATGCTGTTGCCTTTCAGCCTGCCTTGCAAGGTTGTCATGGGGATAAAAAGGCTACCCTGAGCCTCTCGGAGGAAGAGGGACATGCAATTGTACCAAATAAAGGAAGGCCTGACTGACCGAACCGAGGCTACAACAATAGAGCTGCTCAACTGGAGGAAATCTGAACAGATGAAGGGCGTGTGAGCTGTTTGGCAACACCTCGCAAACTCTGCAAGTGCTGCCGAGGCGCCGAAGCACTTCGAAACATCGCTGTTGCACAGCTTGTAAGTTGCCCGCTTTGGAGCTGATGGGTTTGCAGCGCTATAAGCTCCTTAAGCTCTTTAGTCTAGATCTAAGCAAACAGCTTGCTGCAGTTACAAGCTTCCCTACCCTTGCAATAAAGTTATTAAGCCTCTTAAGCTGACTGTCTCCCCCTGCTTCCACTGGTTAAGTTTTTGTTCGCGGTACAACCACCTAGCACCCTGGACATGCACATGACATTTATATTTTAACAATCGGCTCCCAATGAGTCTTGAAGAGGGGGAAATCAAGAAAATCCAATTCCTCCTACCTGTGAATTTTCATTCTTACAGCTGCACTCGGCAGTAGCTGGAGGAAGGGAGGAATCTCCCCCTCCGGCTACTGGAGGGGAAGAAGTGGTGGATCGGGATCTCATTCGGTGCGTTAGCATTTAGACTACAAGCGCCTCCAAAATGCAATGCAGCAAAAGCCAGACTGGCATTGTTCTTGGGCCAATGTTTGCACAAGGTCCACAGTTGCAGAGGTATGCACTTTGTGTGTAGGATTTAGAGGCATTTTAAATATATATATATAAACTCGATCCTATCAGTCAAGATTGCCCATGGGGAGCTGAACCCACAGAAAAGCTTACTCAAAATTTAAGAAAGTGCTTCCTCCCCCTAGAGTCTAGGAGCAAGCTCAGGTCCCTCCCTAGAGCAATAAACTTTCCTGCTCGCCCCGTCTCAAGAATCTACTTGGGGAGAATTGTGCTTAAGAACATAAGAACTGTGTCAGAACTGCCTATGCTGGGTCACTCCAAAGTCTAGTCTAGCACTGTGGTCAAACCAGAGAGCTCAGTGGTAGAGGACACACTTTGCATGAAGGAAGTCTCAAGTCCAACCTTGCAGTGCAGGAATCCTGTCCACAGCTGTCCCAAACCACCAACCTTCTGGTTAACCTGCTGAAATCCCCACCAATGTTTGGAGGGGGTGGGTGTCCTGCTTTCGTTGCACTATAGCCCCTTTGCACAGCAATAACGTGGTAGCTTTGGAGAAGCATCACAGAATATGTTGCAGGATACACCCACAATAATACTTCATGTGTTGCCACCTGTTTCAGTATTCTGGGAGTGCCTCCTAACTGGAAGAAGTAAGGACTCCTGAGCAGTTGCGACAGGCAACCTTCTCTAAGGATGGGTTGTTCTTATCTGCTGCTCTGTATCTTGCAGTGACTGAATCCTCCAATCACAGAATTTTCTGTGCCTGGCAGAAATAACCTGGAAGGAGCCCAGATCAAAGTAGTGAATCATGCAGAGATGCACATTAGCACTCCTCTTGCAGCACACTGCTGCACTTCCACAAGCAGTTTGGGAGTTATTGCATTAGAGCATGGCACAGAAAGGGAGAACCGTAAAGCAATGAAATTTGCAAACGGCACAAAACTACCCAAAGCGAGAGGGCAAAGAGGTCATAGAATTATCTCGCTGTTGTTCTGATTTAGCTATTCACAGTGACCTTAGTCAGGGCAGAAAAGAAATAGATTCCAAATTCCTAGATACCAACATGACATTTTTAGCTGCTCAGGCAAACAGGATTCTGCCAGCCCTGATCTTGCAAGAGTATTCACTGAGGCATCCATAATGCCGCTCTCAACAAATTCAGCATATGCTCCACTTTTAAGCAGATAATTCACTACTTTCATGAACCAGGAGCTTAATCCTGCCTTCATTTAACAAATCGATGAGAGTTACTCCCTTGTAACTGAGAGCAGGGACAGTCTTAGGAATTCACAACAAGGAGGCCATTCTATGGGAAAGCTCCTGCGATCAATTTGTTTTGAAGTTGTTACCTGGGTTCTGGCAGACAGCAAGTTTTCTTTTTCTCTTTTTTAACATGTTCCTTCTCTGAATGGGAATGTGAAAATGTTTCACACGGACACAGAGACTTTCCGCCTCCCATTTTTTGAATAGCGATGGATAACAATATGGTGCAATGTTTTGTAATGTATCACTCATTGGGTGCCACTTAGCAGCAGAATACAAGCAAACATTCACAAGCATCTAAAAACTACTGCTCTTTCTAGCATAATCTATGGTAATGTGAGACAGGCCATTCTAGTTTTGTGAAAAGGAAACAGATATACTTTTCTCAAATAAGCCACAACAGGGAAAAAGCAAGGGAAGCTTAATTGCAGAACAAGACCTCCAGATCACAAGGAACACTGTGGTAGGAAATTTATTCTCCCATGTTGTCTTTACTATAAACTAGTGGAATTGCGTGGGAATTCTAAGAAACAAAATAAGGAGTTTTGAAATCAATGGTTAAAATCAGTGCAGTTTCGAAAGGTTTGGCCAATCATCTCAATTTATAACGATGCCCAACTGTGCATCATTATAGGTGCATATAGGTAAAAGCTTGTTCCTTGGTCTCAGGAACCATCATGCAAAACTTGGTTGCAATACCTTAAGAGAACAGACAAAGACACAAGCAACTTTCCAAAAAAAAAATAGTACGATCAAAGAACTAAGCAAACTGCAGAAAAGGTGAAGAATCCCCTATAGACCTTTGAGAGCTACCATAGCATGGCACTTAACAGCTCATGTTGAGAACTTGGAAATGCCCTTAGTTCAAATCTGATCTTAGCAACAACCCAAAAAAACCCTCCCTAGACAAGCCACTATTTCTGGGCCTCAATCCTAGCTATGATATGGAAATAATAATAATAATAATAATAATAATAATAATAATAATAATAATAATAATAATAATATTTCTACCCCGTCCATCTTGCTGGGCTTCCCCAGCCACTCTGGACAGCTCACAGCATATATCAAAACATACTAAAACTTCCCAATACAGTGGTACCTCAGGTTACAGCCGCTTCAGGTTACAAACTCCGCTAATCCAGAAATAGTACCTCGGGTTAAGAACTTTGCTTCAGGATAAGAACAGAAATTGTGTCAAGGCAGCGCGGCAGCAGCAGGAGGCCCCATTAGCTAAAGTGGTACCTCAGGTTAAGAACTGTTTCAGGTTAAGAATGGACCTCCAGAATGAATTAAGTTCTTAACCCGAGGTACCACTGTACAGGGCTGCCTTCAGATGTCTTCTAAAAGTCAGATAGTTGTTTGTTTCTTTGACATCTGGTGGGAGGGCGTTCCACAGGGAAGGCGCCACTACCGAGAAGGCCCTCTGCCTGTTTCCCTGTAACCTCACTTCTCGCAGCAAGGGAATCAGCAGAAGACCCTCGGAGGAGGACCTCGGTGTCCAGGCTGAACGCTGGGGGTGGAGATGCTCCTTCAGGTATACTGGGCCGAGGCCGTTTCGGCTTTAAAGGTCAGCACCAACACTTTGAATTGTGCTCGGAAACGCACTGGGATAACACTACATGTCTACTTTGCAGGACTGTGATGAAGTTTACAAAGATAATACAGTGGTACCTAGAGTTAAGTACTTAATTCATTCCGGAGGTCCATTCTTAACCTGAAACTGTTCTTAACCTGAAGCACCACTTTAGCTAATGGGGGCCTCCTGCTGCCGCCGCGCTGCTACCGTGTGATTTCTGTTCTCATCCTGAAGCAAAGTTCTTAACCTGAAGCACTATTTCTGGGTTAGCGGACTCTGTAACCTGAAGCGTATGCAACCTGAAGCGTATGTAACCTGAGGTACCACTGTACATGTGAAAAACAGTAAGCTCTTAGGAACAGTGTGAAACAAATTACCATCCAAATTCCTAGAACGCAGTTGTGTGGTGACTAGGGTAGTCATTTATGAGCATGGGGAACCTCTAATAGTCCCCCCCCCTTGACTTAGAGAGTCTCGCAGGGGCAAAGTCAGAGAACTCTTGGCATAACGCAATATGGCATAAAGATGAAGGCATTCTTCATTTGTCAAAAATAATTAAACATGTCACTGACATTCTGCATAACTCAAAAGCCAGCTGGGAAAAGAGCAGTATGTCTCCAGATCCTTTTGACTGACAAGGTCAGCTCATCCCTCTTTTCTTCAGCTGCTCCTCCATCACGGAGCCTGTTCATTATGCCGTAAATTAATCTGTAAAAATTTGGACAGACTACCTAATGTAATTAGCTCGGCCTGTTCAAACACAGCAGAGTTACACGGGGTGGCAAATCTGAGCAGCTGACTGGTCCGCGGCCAATGAATGACAGAAAGAGGTTAATGTACAACCCTTATTCCAAAAGAAAAGCTGCAAGGAGCTTCGAGACCTTCAAACTCAGAGGTCAGGGAAAATGTCACATCCAGTCATTAAGAGTCTGAGACTGAATGGCACTTATTTCTGCTCCAGGCTGTTGATTCCCATCCCACCTCCCACAATTGATGAGAGTGTGACATACATACATACATACGCACACATCAAGAATGTACACTGCTACACACATCGTGATTCATGCTCATCAGGGATGGGCCAAAACATTTCAGCACAAAACAACTCTCACCTTTTGTCATGGACTGGCTGGATGCAGCTGGGGAACCCCTGAGGGAAGAAGGCTCAGAGCCAGGGGATTGGTGGTGGAACAGCAATGAGTGGTCAGAGGAAGAAGATTGGGAGCAGGAGGTGTTGGCAGCTGAAGAGGTAACTGGGTTTAGTAAGGAGGAAGAGGCTGGAACAGAGAGAAGTCCAGAATCAGGAGTAGTAGTCGGAGAGGAGAGAGGCCAAGAGGCAGAGATGAGTCAGGCTGGTGAAAAAGCCAGAGGGTTTTCCCCTGCTGCTGCTCCCCTTCCCCTGGTCTCCCAGACCCAGAAGAGGCATGAAGAGGGAGGAGCAGAAACAGGCATGCCATGGCAGAGTCTCAGATTGCTTGGGAAGGAACCAGGGCCAAGGAGACTTAGGCAGCTGTGGAAAAGCCAGGACCTTCAGTCCTCACAGCTGCCTCATTGGGGCAAAACCTACCAAGAGTTGATGTGCTCATTTGACCTGGCACTCCTGAGCAGACCATGTTTCTTCTAATAAAGAGTTAAGTTCCCTTACTCTTCTAATATTGGATAGCTTTAGCATTCTCAGGAACCAAAAGTTCTGTGTCTCTTTTAGTAGGAAATGTACACTTTTCATGTATTCTGCAATCTCCATTTTGTTGCTCACCCGCTCCTGTGACCTTTTCACTACCAGAAAAAGGTACACAATCCACCAGGAGCGGGTAAAAATCCCATTGAAATGAATGGGGAAGAACTGTACCTCAGTCCAACCCTGGTACCTTCCAAGTAGGGCCAGAAAAGATTCCGGCCTAAAGCCCTGGAGAGCTGCTACCAGCCAGTGAGATGAAACTGATGACCTGACTTGTATAAGGCCTGGACTGTTTTTGAGGAATCAGATTTATCTCCCACTCTGCTGCCCTTGGGATAAGGTTACCAGATTTTTTTCCAGTGAATCCGGGGACACTTTTCAACTTCCTACTAAATAGATGGATTTTGTCAGGGGACTGACTTGTAAATCCAGGGACTGTCCCCAGAAAATGGGGACCTCTGGTAACCTTACCTTAGGATCACCCCCCAAATCTGTTGCTGACACCTTGCCTTATGGCAGGGCTGCCTTACAGCTAGGATGCCTGAGATGATAGAAAGGGGTTAAGGTAAAGGGTAAAGGGACCCCTGACCATTAGGTCCAGTCATGGCCGACTCTGGGGTTGCGGCGCTCATCTCGCTTTATTGGCCGAGGGAGCCGGCGTACAGCTTCCAGGTCATGTGGCCAGCATGACTAAGCCGCTTCTGGCGAACCAGAGCAGCACACGGAAACGCCGTTTACCTTCCCGCTGGAGCGGTACCTATTTATCTACTTGCACTTTGATGTGCTTTCGAACTGCTAGGTTGCCAGGAGCAGGGACCGAGCAGCAGGAGCTCACCCCGTCGCAGGGATTCGAACCGCCAACCTTCTGATCAGCAAGTCCTAGGCTCTGTGGTTTAACCCACAGCGCCACCTGCATCCCTCCAGAAAGGGGTTAAGCAGTAGCAAATTGTGCCTGGAAACTTACTGGAATTCTTCCAGACATCAAACCTGTGATACCTCCCAGTTGCCAACATCAAGGCAGCCAGGAGAGGGATGCTGCAAGATTCAATGGAAACAGACAAAGTGGAAAAAATACTGCCCACAGCAGCCCATCACGAATCTTATATATCCAACAAGACTGATGGCCATATATAAGCTTTTTCTAAGATGGCCCCAGTTCTGGAAGCCAATGTTCCAGTGAACCCCACCTGTGCCCAATCTTGCAATTCAAGACTGTCGCTCTGGATTTGTATCTGTTTTGCCCTATATTCAGATTATATGTGACCTTCTGAATTCTTTATGTCCAAAGCCAGAAATGTCCCATTCTCCTTGCTAAAAGGCTTACAGAATACTGAAAACCTCAATCAAGAACACATGGATATTGTGTGTGATAATCTAAGTTTACCTAAATTGGAGACACCATTTGTTAACAGAAATTATCCCATGGTTTCTCAGATATTGTCCTTTTTCCAAGGAGGTGAACTGCATGAAATTGAAAGATTTCTAGGAAACTGCTAAACTTAACTGTTACTATTCTCAGAGCATCCATTAGGGCTGTTGGGAAAGATGATTCTCTCAACTTTAGAACCGTGTTTTAATTTAAAGATGGCTTGGTCAACATGGGATTTGTATGTTTCTGCCTCACAGGTCTACAATCAGGAATTTGCTCTCTGGGCTAACAGTTTCCTGCAAACTCCAGCTGTAACTTTAATATGTAACTCGAACATTTATTTACACACTTCAAACTAGAACATAAGCTGGTGTCAGAAACAATCTTCTGAAAACATTAATCAAGTTGATCTGTGCCATCTGAATTTTCTAAGCGAAGCTTCTGATCTGTGCTTCAGACTTTAATAAGGACAGAATCCTTATGAACAGACCAACACAAATCAAGGATGCGTACCCTTATTTCTTCCTACGATAAATCAACCAAAGCGTTGGTTAATCAGCCAGTTAAACAAAAGACCCAGTTTTTTTAGTACTTTTTACTGCAGTATTTTTATTCATACCCCTGTAAAAGGAGGAAATGGAGGAAAGGGGAATAATAATAATGGGTTTAGTGAACTGGCAGCAGTCATATAAGCAGATAAATGAAAGAAAAGTAAGCACTAGCGGTTAACATTTTTGGGACATTCAAACAGCAACATATAAAAGCTCTATCTGCCTATGTATGGGGAAATCAGGCATGAGTTCACGTGTGTACTTTTGGCATTCTGTCAGGCCCTGGGAAGGATGACCTCAGTCTGGAAGTACATTCCAATATCAACCCATGACCAATTACCAGTTATCTCTCCGACCATCTACAGTGGTACCTCGGGTTACAGACTCCACTAACCCGGAAGTAGTACCTCGGGTTAAGAACTTTACCTCAGGATGAGAACAGAAATTCTGCCGCCGCCGCGCGGAGGCAGCAGGAGGCCCCATTAGCTAAAGTGGTACCTCAGGTTAAGAACGGTTTCAGGTTAAGAACGGACCTCCAGAACTAATTAAGTTCATAAGCAGAGGTACCACTGTACTGACAAACTGGCCAAGATAACAAATAATAATAATAATAAATTTTTATTTATACCCCGCCCTTCCCGGTTTAAAAACTAGGCTCAGGGCGGCTAACAGCAAATATAAAACATTGATTAAAATGCAACTTTAAAACAGCATAAAATACAACATAAAATGCATCAATATCAATAAAATTCAAAAATTATGGGGTCATGGGGGGGGGGGGAGAGACCAGTCAGTAGACATCAAATGATCACCAGGGCTAACTGGCCAAATTTGTCTTACTAGGGCCAGCAAGGAGACCAGGGAAGAATTTAAATGTGGGGTCCCAGAAAGGGTTTCTTCATAGAAGAGGAAAGGGGGAAAGGGAATAGAGGATCAGGTAATTCAAATTGAAGGCCAGGCGGAACAGCTGTGTCTTACAGGCCCTGTGGAAGGAGATCAAGTCCTGCAGGGCCCTGGTCTCGTGGGACAGATCATTCCACCAGGTCGGAGCCATCACTGAAAAAGCCCTGGCTCTGGTGGATAGTGAGTTCCTTAGGGCCTGTGAGTGCAGGTGAAGGAGGTTTGAGAAACCGATCACTTGATAGCTGGGGAAGAGTTTGGAGACAATGCAGTATCTCTGGGGCAAGATTGAGGCCATGATGATGCCATGGTCCTTCCTCATCTTTCCTTCTTGCCATCACTATGAACTCCTAGACCAGTGTTTCCCAACCTCGGGCCTCCAGCTGTTTTTGGACTACAACTCTCATCATCCCTAGCTAGCAAGACCAGTGGTCAGGGATGATGGGAATTGTAGTTCAAAAACAGCTGGAGGCCCGAGGTTGGGAAACACTGTCCTAGACTGACCATCTAGCCATCAGAGCAGTTATTTATCCCTGGTAACAAAACTTTCTCTGCGCAGTGTCTGCTAAGGTAGATATATGGAAGCTCTTTCATTTTCTGAACTGTACTCAATAAAGGTTGTATTCATACCTTTACCCTCCTCCCCCCAATTTTTTTTTTCTTTCCAGCATGCATGAATTTCCAGCATCTGAACTCACCCTCTTTCTCAGAACGTGCACAGGGCAGCAAAGAAGACAGTCCCATTAAACAGGTCTCTCTCTGAGATCATAACGCCACATAGTGTTAAGTCAGCTCGGTGACCTAGAAACGCTATGTGCTTCTTATGCGCTGGGATGCTTTGGAAGGTCAAGAAGGGGAAATGGAAATACAAAATGGACTCCATTAACAGGAGAGCGGGGTGGGGACGGGATGGAAACCTTTTGTTGTTGTTGTTGACAGAATAACAAATACTTTGGCACATGATGGTGGAGTAGGTATATGCACTGGTATGCTCAGACAACAACCGGTCTGATACTGTGTCCCTGAGTTGCCAAAGTGACTTGCAAACCCAGTCCAGTACGTATTTCCTCAGGGCTTCAATTCACAGCATCACCTGATATCACTTTAATAATAATAATAATAATAATAATAATAATAATAATAATAATAATAAATGTTTATTTATACCCCGCCCTTCCTGGTTCAGAATACCGGGCTCAGGGCAGCTAACAACAAATTTGAAACACTTAATTGTAGAAGCAGCATGAAATACAGTATAAAAACATGAATAACAATAAAATTCAAAGTTCAGGAATCAATTTGGGGGAAATCCATCTAATAAGCATTAGATAGTCACCAGGGCTAGCTGGCTGAATTAGTCCTACTTGGGCCAGCGAGGAGGCCAGGGGAGAATTAGCTGTGGGGTCTCAGAGCGGGTAATCTTCATAAAAGGGGAGGGGGAGGGAAGAGAAGGGAAATAAAAGATCAGGCTGAATTCAAATTAAAGGCCAGGAGGAATAGCTTTGTCTTACAGGCCCAGCGGAAGGAGGTTAAATCCTGCAGGGCCCTAGTCTCATGGGACAGAGCATTCCACCAGGTCGGAGCCATCACTAAAAAGGCCCTGGCCCTGGTGAAGGATAGTCTGACTTCCTTAGGGCCCGGGACCTCTAAACTATGGTTATTCATGGACCTTAATGTCCTCTGTGGGGCATACCAGGAGAGGCGGTCAGGTGATTGACAGGTGGGTAGCCCTGCCCACCTGCCCAATTTGGCCCACCAGGGATAGGAGATAATGATCCGACCCATAAGTCAGAGAAGTCTATAAGCCTGGGGCACTCCAATGCTCTACACTGGCTGCTGTGGACACCTGAAGCTTCAGGCACTGCAGGTGCAATAATTTGGGGTTTCCAGATGTTTCAGGGTCCAAATGCACACTTGGTACCAATGATCTAAATGAGAATACAACTGGAGGGGAGAAAGCAAAAGGGATTATATTGCAACAATGGTACTTTCCCCCCAGGCAGAGCATTTAAGGTAAGATACGGGCTTGGTGAAGAGTCAGAAGCATGCACGGCAAAGAGCAGATCAAATCTAATTGGAATTTGTTCCACACCACTGCTCTACAGAATGTCAATAAAAACAATATCCACATTGGATTCCAGGTTCACTTCATTTACATTTCCTAATTTAGAGTTTAACTAATTTAACAATGGTAATGATTTCATTCAAATTAAAGTCCAGGGTAAAATTAAAACAATTTTAAAGGGCTGTTAAAAGATTTCATTAAGGGCTATCTACAGTAATAGAAGATTTCATAATGTCTCCGTAAATCTCTCCCTCCCTTTGCAACAAATACTAAGTTCCCCCTGTGCAGCCAAGCTTTAGACAAACCTTGTTAGATTTATTGGCATTATTTCATGCAATTAATTAATATATATTAGAGCTGTGAAATAAAAAAAAAAATAGTGCAAAGAGTGGCAGTAAAATAAATTAGGCTGTTTAAAAAAAACCAAACCATTGCATTCTACTGAGATAATTGCTCTTTTATTCAAATGCTTTCCTGATGGGAGCCATCTAGGAATATTCTGCCCATTAGCTCTCTCCTTTTGCTAAATGCTTGAGGCACAGGGCTTAAGCGCTGGCCTCTTAAGCTGCCCATCGGAGACATTGCAGTGGCAACAGCAAGACATTTAAGACTGGAGCCCCAATAGGGCTTGTCATTGTTGCTGCTGTTTCCCTAGTGAGGCTGCTGTGGCTTTATCAGTTTCAGAACAAGCAGAAATGTAGCAAGTGCAGTTTTCCCCATCCATGCATCTGGTAAAGGTAAAGGGACCCCTGACCATTAGATCCAGTCGTGACAGACTCTGGGGTTGCGGTGCTCATCTCGCTTTATTGGCCGAGGGAGCCGGCGTACAGCTTCCGGGTCATGTGGCCAGCATGACTAAGCCGCTTCTGGCGAACCAGAGCACGGAAAGACCATTTACCTTCCCGCCAGAGTGGTACCTATTTATCTACTTGCACTTTGAGGTGCTTTCGAACTGCTAGGTTGGCAGGAACTGGGACTAAACAATGGGAGCTCACCCCGTCGCGGGGATTCGAACCGCCAACCTTCTGATTGGCAAGTCCTAGGCTCTGTGGTTTAACCCAAAGCACCACCCGCATCCCATGTATGCATCTGTTAGGGCTGACCAAAAACACAGAGGAGGACAGGTAGGGATAGGGGAGAAACCCACCTCAGTTCGCAGCTAAAGGCAAACCTCTCCCCCACCCATCGTTCAGCCCAGACACTGAGGTCCAGCTCCGAGGGCCTTCTGGCGGTTCCCTCCCTGAAAGAAGTGAAGTTACAGGGAACCAGGCAGAGGGCCTTCTCAGTGGTGGCACCTGCCCTGTGGAACGCCCTCCTATCAGATGTCAAGGAAATAAACAACTATCTGACTTTTAGAAGACATCTGAAGGCAGCCCTGTTTAGGGAAGTTTTTAATGTTTGATGTTTTATTGTGCTTTTAATTCTGTTGGGAAACCCAGCCAGATGGACGGGGTATAAATAATGTATTATTATTATTATTATTATTATTATTATTATTATTATTATTATTAGCACTTCCCGAAACACCACGCAAAACTAAGACAGGGCTATCCTTTAAAAAAATTCACACTTTTCCAAATTTTGCAGTGCGGTTTCTTCAGCCAAGCAATTGCTATAAAATGCCTATAACTAGGGTAAAGATATAGAAGAGCTTTATATCAAGGGAAGCTGCTTGCAAATGGGTGTACAGGCATACCTCATTTTTGCTGTGCTTCACAAGTATTGCTCCTTAGGAGGATGTGGGTGCAGCTACTGCCACCCCTCTTCTGGCCATGAGATTGGAGCTGACTAGGGCTGGAGCCGGGTTTCCCCCCTCCTGCCCCTGAAGCCATGGGGGCCTGGCTTAACAGACTACAGTACAGTGGTACCTCAGGTTAAGAACTTAATTCGTTCTGGAGGTCTGTTATTAACCTGAAACTGTTCTTAAGCTGAAGCACCACTTTAGCTAATGGGGCCTCCTGCTGCCGCCGCACCGCCGGAGCACAGTTTCTGTTCTCATCCTGAAGCAAAGTTCTTAACCCGAGGTACTATTTCTGGGTTAGTGGAGTCTGTAACCTGAAGTGTCAGTAACCTGAAGCGTATGTAACCCGAGGTACCACTGTATAGTATACTGTTAAACCACAGTATACTGGTTAAACCACAGAGCGTTGGGCTTGCCGATCAGAAGGTCGGCGGTTCGAATCCCCATGACGGGATGAGCTCCCGTTGTTCGGTCCCAGCTCCTGCCCACCTAGCAGTTCGAAAGCACGTCGAGTGTAAGTAGATAAAGAGGTACCACTCCGGCAGAAAGGTAAACGGCGTTTTCGTGCGCTGCTCTGGTTAACCAGATGTGGCTTAGTCATGCTGGCCACATGACCCGGAAGCTGTACGCCAGCTCCCTCGGCCAATAAAGCGAGATTAGTGCCACAACCCCAGAGTCGTCCGTGACTGGATCTAACGGTCAGGGGTCCCTTTACCTAACTTTTATTTATATGCTCTGGGACACCCCAAAAATTGTGTGCCATGTTTTATTGCAATATACACTTCATTGCAGTGGTCTGGTACCAAATCTGCAATATCTCTGAAGTATGTCTGTACAGTTGTGCCCCGCAAGATGAATGCCTTGCAAGACGGAAAACCCGCTAGACGAAAGGGTTTTCCGTTTTGGAGGTGCTTCGCAAAACGAATTTCCTATGGGCTTGCTTCGCAAGACGAAAATGTCTTGCGAGTTCCTGCAGGGTTTTTTTCCTCCCCCCCCCCTTTTCCCAAGCCGCTAAGCCGCTTATCAGCTGATCCGCTAAGCCACTTAACAGCTGATCCGCTAAGCCGCTTAACAGCTGATCGCTAAGCCGCTTATCAGCTGATCCGCTAAGCCGCTTAACAGCTGATCCGCTAAGCCGCTAAGCCGCTTATCAGCTAATCCGCTAAATCGCTAATGGGCTTGCTTCACAAGACGAATAAACCGCAAGACGAAGAGAATCGCGGAACGGATTCTTTTCGTCTTGTGAGGCACCACTGTATATTAAGCAGAAATGTATATTGGGAGAAATTCACCCTAAAATGCTGAAGTTCCTTAAAGGCTTAAAAAAAAAAAAAGCAAAATGAAATGCAAATGTGAAGAACAGAGCTTGAGAGCAGAAGAATGAGAAACCAAAATTGACAGATTCGCCCAGCCGTAGGACAGGGCTCCTGCACACCTTTAATAGCTGGGATGAAGAAATAATTTTGGCAGCTCACCATGATGGGGTGATAAAGGCTTCATCAACTCTGGGGGTTGCTTTTTGTGCTTATTGCTGTTTTGACAGAAAGAGGCATAGAGGATTCCGGATATATAAATAAATAAAGTTGGAGTGGTGGGTTTTTTTCTTATTGACATATTTATATCCTAGTTTCTCAGGCAAATCTTCACAAAGCGGCTGCGATGGGAGACTTGGAACACCTTAACAAATGCAGATATGTTCAAAACCAGTAACATTAAACAACGATTTCGTAAAACACAAAGTAGCAGCGGCAGTTAAAAAACAACTGCAGTATTATGAATATTATTATTATTATTATTATTATTATTATTATTATTATTATTATTATTATTAATTTATTACCCGCCCGTTTCCCCTAAGGTCCCAGGGTGGGTTGCAGCATTAAACTGCAATATTAAAAACAATTTAAAACAATTGCTGAGACACGCATGTACAGCACTGCTTCTGAATTGTGCCTATACTTAAAAATGCTTCCACGGAGAAGTACCAGACAACAAGGGAATGGCTTGTGTCTCAGCAATTTTTGCCATGGCTGCAAAATGTATTCAATTGAATGGGTACCCCTTCCAAGTTGCTATCCATATGAATTGTTTTGCAAACAAACAAAATTACATTTTTTACATCTGTGCCACTGAAATATGACTCACAATCCTCTATACTTAGCAACTGATTCCAGTGTTTAAGTTCAGGTTAAGAACAATTTCAGGTTAAGAACGGACCTCCAGAACGAATTAAGTTCTTAACCCGAGGTACCACTGTACCCGTAAACATTTTTTTTTAGGGAAAAAAACACTGCCTCTACCAATTTATGCCCATCAAGAACGGAGGCTGGAGTGGCCCTGTGAAATATAGATGCCTCTCTTTTTGCAAAGAAATGGCCAGCAGCATCAACCCAAGGAAGAGAATTAAGAATGCTCTGGGCTTCCCTGACATAGCCAACTTTTCTACCTCGGACTGCCCTAGAGGAATCCCAGGGGCATCATCATTGCCTAGAAAGAAAGTTTTTTCTTTTGGTTATTTAAGTGAAACTCAACAAAAAGAAATGGGGGGGGGGAGCACATTCCTATCCCTGAACCTTGGTTGACCAGGTAGACAGGAGGGTGAGTTGCAGAAAAGCAGTGTTAACAGCTGCAAGAGGATTTCTGCCTTTTGTTTTGGGAAGTGATCCAGAAAATATCTGTGCATCTTTCTGAGTGTGAAGGGGAAAGATCTCTGCATTTTTAATCCGAAGGGGGAAACACTGTTCTATTCAGCGAATATAACAACTGCAGAGTTCGGTTCCATGCATGTTCACTCCTCACAGCCAATTCCAACCTCAAATGTTGGAGTGAACATCGCCAGAGCCCTGTATTAGCATCAACAGGAATAATCACACATTTAGTAACTAGCTTGATAGACTCCATCTGGAGCACAAATGTTCAGAGCCCTTGATAAATTTAATGGAACTATTTAAACTTGAAGTACCCTTTTAATTTGAAAAGATCATTCAAGCGGTTCCAGCCTTTCATTATAATATAATGAATACACAGGCCTAGAAACCAAGTTTAGGCTTTTAAAAAAAACACCTATACAAAGTTTGCTTTGGGAGAATAAGTAACGTTGATCTCTCTTGACACAGGTCTGCGTAATTAGCAAAGAGCGTCACTCAGACCTTTGCAAAGCTGCAGTTCCACAACATGTCTGGAACACAGAGCATACCACCTGTTCTCTACCTTCAAAACTGCCAACGGCCAGGATTAGGCAAGGAATGTAAGCATCCAAGCTCAAACTTGGACCCAGGAGGAATCCCAGCCCTAGATGATCCATGATGACCCTTGCCAGCAGGACCACTGCAAGGGGCATGAACTGGAACAGCCTTCCTTGGACCTTTTAGACGTTTGTTGGACTCCAACTCCCATCAGCCCCAGCTAACATGGCCAATGGTCAGGGGTGATGGGAGCGGTGGTCCAAAACATCTGGAGGGTACCAGGTTGGGGAAGGCTGGGCTGGAGTGCAGGTGTCAGAAGATACTTCCTTGATAACCAGGCAGGGACAGAAGATCAGGCTCCTGTTATTTATACTATGTCCAACAGCCAATCTAGTGGCTACATAGGTAAAGGTAAAGGTACCCCTGACCATTAAGTCTAGTCGCGGACGACTCTGGGATTGCGGTGCTCATCTCGCTCTATAGGCCGAGGGAGCCGGCGTTTGTCCGCAGACAGCTTCCGGGTTGTGTGGCCAGCATGACTAAGCCTCTTCTGGCGAACCAGAGCAGCGCACGGAAATGCCGTTTACCTTCCCGCCGGAGCAGTACCTATTTATCTACTTGCACTTTTTGGCGTGCTTTTGAACCGAGCAACGGGAGCTCACCCCATCGCAGGGATTCGAACCACTGACCTTCCAATCAGCAAGCCCTAGGCTCAGTGGTTTACACCACAGCACCACCCACATCCCTGTAGTGGCTACATAGTACTAGATAATTGCAGGGGATGGTATTGTCTACCCCAGCTCCCATCTATGCCTGAAAGGAGCCATGAAGCAGAGTCACACACAGTCCTAGGAAGCTCGCTAGGCTGTAAGTCCTAGCCTCAGAAAATAAGGCTCCCTGGCAAATCAAGTATATTTATTTATTTCTGTTTTATCCCATCTTCCCTGGGGGAAGTGCACATGGTTTCCCTCACTTTATCCTCACAACAAGCAGGTGAGGTAGGCTAGGGTGAGTTGGTTAAAGGTCCGAGGTCACCCACTCACCAAAGTGGAGATTTGAACCCTGACTCTGTTAAGGCTCCAGGAAAGCTATTCCTCCCCCGGTTGCAGCAAGAGCAGATAAAACAAGGTAGAGTCCTTTTAATGAGTTTTATTCAACCCTAATAGCAAGAGAGGGATGTGGGTGGTGCTGTGGTCTAAACAACTGAGCCTAGGGCTTGCCGATCAGAAGGTTGGCGGTTCGAATCCCTGTGACAGGGTGAGCTCTCGTTGTTTGGTCCCAGCTCCTGCCCACCTAGCAGTTCGAAAGCACGTCGAGTGTAAGTAGATAAAGAGGTACCGCTCTGGCGGGAAGGTAAACGGCGTTTCCGTGCTCTGCTCTGGTTCACCAGAAGCGGCTTAGTCATGCTGGCCACATGACCCAGAAGCTGTACGCCGGCTCCCTCGGCCAATAAAGCGAGATGAGCGCCACAACCCCAGAGTCGTCCGCGACTGGACCTAATGGTCAGGGGTACCTTTACCTTTTAATAGCAAGAGAAAAATGAAAGCAACAAGCCTTAACAATGGCGTCGCTCCAAACTGGGCTCCTTCTCCCTCCTTCCTAGCAACAGCAACTTCCCTGATGGTGGCCACTCATGGTCAAATGTCTTTGAGTCCTTTGTCGCTGTACTCTTAACAAACGCCACGTTCTGGGAGAAGGGGGAACAGAAATACTTTGCAGTGACAACGTGTCATCTGGCTGCCCTGCCGCAGCTTCTCCCTCCCCCTTCTTCTAACACTTCCCAACTTTTCTGTTCGTCTCTCTCTGAGCTGTGACTTTCCTCAAACCCCTCAAAGCCCTGCCGTATATCAAGATTGTCTCCCTCATCTCCTGCAGCATCAGGAGAAGATGGAGGGGTGATCTCCAACATTCCTCCTTCTCCATCTCACCCTCTTGAGTCCGATCCCTGACAGCTAAGTTCAACATCCTAGCCACTATATCACACCGGTTCTCGTGTAAATATATACCAAGTTCAACTGTGGTTTTTCAGTGTTCAGTGAGGGTATCACATTTCCACGTGTTTTATAGTTTTCCTGGCATTTGTGAAAAACAGGAGGAGATGCAGAACTAGTGATCAAACGTGAAATGTAACCAAGGTGTTCCAATGTGTGTACCACCAAGTTTAATTCCAGTATCCCAGTATTCAAGGGAATTTTTGCGTTGATACAGGGATAATATAAAGTAGACAAGTGAAACCAAAAGTTTTGCTTCCCTTGGCCAGCAGCACAATAGCTCCAATTCCTGTGCAAAAAATGCCCCCGTTCCAAAGCAAAGTTTGCTCATTTGTTTACCCCACCTGTAATTAAAATGTATAAGTAAACTAGATACAGAGTGATTCCTTGCGGGAAAGACATTTGATTCGTATAAATAGGATCTACTTAAAAGCTGGCACATCATAATAAATCAGCAGGCAGCAGCATGTATACAGGTTACCTTTCAAAGGAGCGAGCTGATTGGATAGCCACAAATGGGAAGGAGAGGTAACAGGCGAATTAGTGACACTCTCAGCTAAGATTGACAAATGCATTTATCAGTTTATTTGCACCATGCATATACCCTCTAAAAATTGATTTAGTCCTGTCAAACTATCAACTGCAAAACTATTAGAAATCTGCCCCTAGAGCATAGGCATGCTTTTTAAAATTCAATATAATTGCTCCCTTCGAAATTCTCTGGAATTTTTTCTCAGCACAGGTTCTAACTTGCCAAGGAAAATGCATCATTCAGAGCGAGTGGAAGCTGAAATAGAAGAACAGGGATGTCCATTGACTTAGCTTGGCCAGCCCCAGCAGGGGAGGTGAGGCAGGGTTTGGTTCTTGACTCGCTCAGAGCAGCAAAGGGAGTGAGGTCAGGGGTGTGTGGAGGGGGTGGGCCACCCCGGGCACCACTTGGGGGGTGACAAGATGGCCTGCTGCCTCCCCCCTGCTGTAGAGTGGCCAAGGGCGCACATGCAGTTAGTATGGGCGCCGCTCGCATGGCATCCGTAAAGGCTGCCTCTCACACAGCAACTGTACAGGCTGCCACGCGTATGGACTTCGCACGTGTGCCGCTGGGTGGCTCGCCCCGCCACTCGGCGTCCCGCCCCGGGTTGCCATAGAGGGTTCCTTCGCCATTGGGTGGGGTTCAGCTCTGGAGACAGCTTTCCTTTTTCCCTGGTGGGGCTCACAAAAACCTGAAATTTGCTCACCACAGGAGGAGTCACCAGCCTTTTTCGACCAGTGGGCACATTTGGAGATTTGAATATGGGTGCTATCACAAAAATGGCGGCCAAGGTCCATCGGATGCAGCACTGATGGGGGGAAAGCCACGTACATCAAAGCTTGCTCAGAAAAGGAACCTCTTTGCACATCTCCAGAGTAGATGGAAGAGTGGGTGTCCAACCCTGGTATTCAGTGAACATTGTTCCAAGTGGGCAAGGTTCAACGCAGGAGATACTGAGCCAGTGCAAAAAGGAACTAAAGAGCAAACTATCTCTTGTGTATTGTGACTTGTTTTCAGGGGATATTTACTAGGACCTTTGCAGGTGCGATAGGAGAAACTGATGGGCACACTGTTATGGTTGCCATAAGTCCTGAATTTCCCGGACATAGCCGGAATACTACAGGAGGAAGCAATGTCTGGGCGTATGGCAATTTTTTATTTTTTTGTTTTTGAGATTTTGCAAAAGAAAACAACAACTTTTGTGTCCAGATTTTCACTTTTATCTAGTACAGTCGTACCTTGGAAGTCAAACGGAATCCGTTCCGGAAGTCTGTTCGACTTCCAAAATGTTTGGAAACCAAAGCACGGCTTCTGATTGGCTGCAGGAAGCTCCTGCAGCCAATCAGAAGCGGTGGAAGCCCTGTCAGACATTCGGCTTCCAAAAATAGTTTGCAAACCGGAACAGTCACTTCCGGGTTTGCGGCATTCGGGAGCCAGAACGTTCGAGACCTAAGCTGTTCAAAAACCAAGGTACGGCTGTAATGAGGACACCATGCAAGTAATGCCTACATTGACAAATAATAGGTAAAAATATTGGTTCACACAGTCTACTAACAATCTCCCTGTTAATGTTCCAGACACCTGCAAATGTGTCGCCCTTCCCCTCTTGAGTCACTTCAGTGATGTGTGCAATAGAAATACTTTTTCCACCCTTTCAACTTTAATGGACGCAATCTGGGCATGAGGATCGTGTGGGCCTTCATCCCAAATGCCCCACTCCTCCTAGCAAAAGCAGCAAAGAAAGGGCTTTCTAAAAGCACAGTTTAAGTGCCAGTGTAAAATCTCGAGCAAGTAGACCAATCCCGTATGTGTTCCCTCTCACCCATATTGCATGTTTGAAAATTCTGGGCTCTCTCTCGGAAGCCATGCTGCAGATTTCAAACATTATTTCGTGCTATTCAGCGTGCATCTTGCTGGTATCCCATAATAGGTAAGCTCTTCCAGGAATTTCTCTCTAGCATAAATGAATGGAGGATATGCACAGTCCCCGTTCATTTGAATGGATGCAAGCATTTAAACATATAAGTGGGCTTCTGACAAAGGACCTCCTTTCACAACATGTAAAATAATTTGTCCATCATTAGGTATGCAATGGGGCCTTTTTTAAATATGATCAAAAGGCAGTCAAAATAGCAACCAAAAGAAAAAACGATAAACTCTTTTCCTCACCACCAACAAATCCATCTTCTTAACCCTCACTATCCTTGCCAAAAAAATTGGATTGCCAAATTTTGGGTTGTAAACTCCTTGAGGCAGTTGCTTGCCTTTTGTACTTCAGTTATTCTCTAATGCCATGAACATAATGACCAATAAGTTAAAAAATAAATAAATCCCTGGCTGAATTCTTGCATGCAAAAATGTCTCATGCATGTAATCCACTTTTATTGCTCATTAGAGGTGTTAAACATGAATTAAACTGAGTTTGTTGTATCCTTAGGCTAGACTTCACTCTATAACCTTCTGCATGTTGCACTCTGCCCAGAAAACCGGCAACGTGCAAAAGAACCTTTCTGCAAATCGCTGCTATGAAGCCAAACACTGGCCAATCCTGAATGGCAGCCATTGTTATCGCCAGACAATGCGGTCAAATGAGTTGGGGCACTGAAGTCCCACAAGTTCAACAGAACAAAGGGATCCACTGCTACTTTCCATAGCTTTTTTCACCCTATAAGTCTGCAATCCTAACGCCATTCATCCAGGAGTAAGCCCCATTGAACTCAGTGGAAATTCATTCTGAGCAGACATGGTTAGAACTGCCCGACGAAAGCTTTTTGGTTGGAATGGCAAAGGGGATTTGTCTGCCACTGTGCTCTGCCCCAGATCTCCCTCTGCTGAACCAGTCAGACCAGTCCCTTAATAAGATAATGGCATTAGCTGGCCAGTTAAGTACCACCCTTTACATGTTCAAAACGGCTGCTCTGTTGCCACAGAGACTAATGAGAGTAGCCCGCCTTCCCACTCCCCGCACCTAGTTGGAAGCAACATTGCTTTGTAAAGATGGAGAACAATAGGCTAAGTGGGGCTGTGTGCAAGAGAGAGTTTTGACTGGTGCTGGAAGCTGGATACACCGTGGCTTGTCTTGCTCTGCGATGGACCCAAAGCTATGGCTTGGGGATCTCTCTGGAAAGCAAGATCTATTGGGGTGTTGACACTGTGATCCCTTCTATCCTATGCTCAGATACAGTGGTACCTCGGGTTACAGATGCTTCAGGTTACCTAGAAATAGTACCTCGGGTTAAGAACTTTGCTTCAGGATGAGAACAGAAATTGTGTGGCGGTGGTACAGAGGCAGCGGGAAGCCCCATTAGCTAAAGTGGTACCTCAGGTTAAGAACAGTTTCAGGTTAAGAACGGACCTCCGAAACGAATTAAGTTCTTAACCCAAGGTACCACTGTATGTGTAAATAAAACTTCGTATCCTAGACACCACAGTCTCTACTGAGCATCCCTGGAGTCTCATGGCACGCAGGTTGGGGAGCACATAATTTCTGCCTGCACTGTGCGAAGAGTGGGGTTATTGCCACACTCAACGACCATTGTCATGTTGTTCTTTTTTAAAACCTGCTCGTTCTACCAAGAGATGGCTTGTGCACTTGTCTGTGTGTGTATTCTGAAGAGTTATACTGTATTCTGCATTTCTTTTCTTCCTTTTTAAAATACAGAACAAACTCAAGGCCACGAACAATTTGAATAGGATTTTTTTTATATATAAAAAAATGTAAATTTCCACCTGTGTACCGCTTTCCTTTTTGTCTGTTTTCAACACCACAGCAGGTGTCAGACATGATAGCTGGTGTCAAGCTTAAGGAACACAATGAGAACTCGGAGCAAAGAATGGCAAGAGGGAAGCTGGCAACCAGGGCAACATCTCGGCATTGATTGTCTTTGAGAACTGCAAGTCCCTCTGGGCAAAACGAAAAAGAAAAAGCCATCGATTTAATCTGTATGCAATTACAGAGTGGCCTCCTTGCAGAGCTCTTCACCTCATCCAAGGAGGAACAACATTAGTTACGACACAGGTAGACATAACTCTTCAGCAGTGAACACAACAAAAGGTGACAGAAAAGGGTTTTGACAGGTTGTTGCTCACATTTAAGCACAGCTCTTAAAAATGTGAATCTGGGGCCAGAATCAGCTGCACAGGCTGCAAAAGAGGCAGCTCCGCAAAAGATTTTCACGTGGGCACGTAGAAGGCAGAATCATTTTCTGCTGCTCCAGAGGATCAGACTAGATCTAATTTGGGTGATCAGATGCAAAGGAGGGTCAGGGCTCCTACGCCTTTAATAGATGTTCAGAAGACAGAATTCCAGCAAGTGCAGTTTGCCATGCAAGCAAGACCGGGGGTGGGGGGGTTTCCCTGAGAAAACACTGAATCTGGCAACACATCTTTGTTGTTTAGTCGTTTGGTCGTGTCCGACTCTTCATGACCCCATGAACCAGAGACCGCCAGGCACTCCTGTTTTCCACTGCCTCCCACAGTTTGGTCAAACTCATGCTGGTAGATTCGAGAACACTGTCCAACCATCTTGTCCTCTGTCGTCCCCTTCTCCTTGTGCCCTCCATCTTTCCCAGCATCAGGGTCTTTTCCAGGGAGTCTTCTCTTCTCATGAGGTGGCCAAAGTATTGGAGCCTCAGCTTCACGATCTGTCCTTCCAGTGAGCACTCAGGGCTGATTTCCTTCAGTAATGGAGAGGTGTGATCTTCTTGCAGTCCATGGGACTCTCAAGAGTCTCCTCCAGCACCATAATTCAAAAGCATCCATTCTTCAGCGATCAGCCTTCTTTATGGTCCAGCTCTCACTTCCATACATCACTACTGGGAAAACCATAGCTTTAACTATACAGACCTTTGTTGGCAAGGTGATGTCTCTGCTTTTTAAGATGCTGTTTAGGTTTGTCATTGCTTTTCTCCCAAGAAGCATGTGTTTTTTAATTTTGTGACTGCTGTCACCATCTGCAGTGATCATGGAGCCCAAGAAAGTAAAATCTCTCACTGCCTCCATTCCTTCCCCTTCTATTTGCCAGGAGGTGATGGGCCCAGTGGCCATGATCTTAGTTTTTTTGATGTTGAGCTTCAGACCATATTTTGCGCTCTCCTCTTTTACCCTCATTAAAAGGTTCTTTAATTCCTCCTCACTTTCTGCCACCAAGGTTGTGTGCATAACACAGGGTAGGAATAGCCCGTTCATTTCAACTGAGCTTGCCCAGGAGACTGTTCACATGGACTGTGCAAATCTCGTTTAACCTTGCCGGTGATAAAGATGCCACCGAGGCAGCACTTTGCACTGGGTCAATACAGCGTACTGAAGCTATTTATTTATTTAAATAGCCTCCCCTATTCTGAAAGTTCCGGGGACGGCTAACAATGGACTAAAAGCATGTCTAAAATTATATGTTACAAAATGCCATTAGAACAAAATGAATGCCAAAGCACCGGCTCTATAGAGCTTAACCTTGGTACCACAAAGCAGTAACCACTTTGAAAAGCACTGCAATGCTTTTGGGAAATGCTCGTTCTTGGCCCTATCTGCTGATGGCAGAGATAGAACCTGAGACCTTCTGCATGCAAAGCAGAGACTCCACTGCTGGGATACAGCCCTTCGCACTGCAGACGAGGGTCTCATGTGGTCTACAGATCATTCCCTCATTATAAGGGTTCCAGCCTGGCTTTCTCCCCGGAATGAATGCTTCTTTTCTGTCACTGTGTTCGTGTTCAAGCTTTAAAGGCCGCTCTAACTGCAGTCTGGTGCAGCACTGCCCAGACACACGGCAGCGAGAACTGGACTCATGTTAGGAAGAGAAAGTGGGATTTAGAGAAGAGGCATTAGGGATCCAACATTACCGAACAGGTTCGCTCTCGTCACAGCAAGAGCACCAGTTGACATTCCATTCTGCCCAAATGCAAGTTTGCTCCGTCTTTCACTAAGACATGTTGATCAGTTAAAGCAGAGGTCAGCAAACTATTTCAGCAGGGGGCCAGTCCACTGTCCCTCAGACCTTGTGGGGGGGGGCCGGACTATATTGGGGGGGAATGGAATTAATTCCTATGCCCCACAAATAACCCAGAGATGCATTTTAAATAAAAGGACACATTCTACTCATGTAAAAACACGCTGATTCCCAGACTGTCCGCAGGCCGGATTGAGAAGGCGATTGGGCCGGATCTGGGCCCCGGGCCTTAGGTTGCCTACCCATGAGTTAAAAGATATTGCCCGCCTATATTTATGGAGCAAATTCATGGGGCATGTAGTAAGCCTCTGTTTGTAAACCTGTTGGCACACCATAGACAACGGCAGGATTTTTAAAGTCCCCAATACACTTACATTATCAGATTCAAATTTTAAAGGCTGCGAATTCAAACACGGCATTTTATTAGCAGCATGTTACCTCTCTGGAGGCCTGTGGATTTGACCGAAGGAACTGTTGTTCCAGAGTTAAGGGCCAGACTAACAGGGTAGTAGGAGCAAGATGTCAAACATCAAAACAACAGCGTAGCAATCTTGCAATCTGAATATGTGCACAATACAACACCAACACCATCCCAACTACATTAGGTCTACAATATATTTATCCTTCCAGATGGGAAGGAGGTGGATAAACCTAACTGTTATGTACTGAAGTTCTCACCCTGGGCTAGCAGGGGGATACTGTAGATAGTTATGCAAATGAAGGATCAAAAGTGACGTTCAGTGATTGGATAGTTTTAGAAAGTTGTTACAGTAACGTGGTACTGGAGCTCTATATAAGCAGGCTGACTGAGCCCTTCAGTTCAGTTCTGTCCTGGCCTGTGAATAAACAAGAGCTGTTTGAAGAATCGCTGTGTCGTCTGATATGATCACCCACAACCTAACTCTAACATTTTCAAAATGCCATTAAAATGCACTCATTTGAGACACACACAGACCCCAAGCTCCAAAAAGTCTGAAAAAGAACCCTCACTGTAGGCCGCAGTGTGCTCCACAAATATTTTACCAAGCTACGACATCTTGAAACACCACTGTGCCCCAGAATGAACTGCTCAATTGTTATTTGCATTTAACAAGTAGCAGTGTAGGGACAAGTAACAAGTAACAAGTAACAAGTAGGGACGCGGGTGGCGCTGTGGGTAAAAGCCTCAGCGCCTAGGGCTTGCCGATCGAAAGGTCGGCGGTTCGAATCCCTGCGGCGGGGTGCACTCCTGTTGCTCGGTCCCAGCGCCTGCCAACCTAGCAGTTCGAAAGCACCCCCGGGTGCAAGTAGATAAATAGGGACCGCTTTCTAGCGGGAAGGTAAACGGCGTTTCTGTGTGCGGCTCTGGCTCGCCAGATGCAGCTTTGTCACGCTGGCCACGTGACCCGGAAGTGTCTGCGGACAGCGCTGGCCCCCGGCCTCTTGAGTGAGATGGGCGCACAACCCCAGAGTCTGGCAAGACTGGCCCGCACGGGCAGGGGTACCTTTACCTTTACCTTTAAGTAGCAGTGCATCTTTTTAAGGTTGTGTGGAAATCATGGTCTAGATAAGAAGTGTAGAACCTGCCCACCCCACCCCACCCAGAACTCTTAAAGAATTCAAAAGTGAAATTGCTGTTATTCTAACATAATTATGTAACTTGTCCCTAAAATCAGCCCCCACATCCAAGGACTAGAAAGTGGCCAGTGTAACACCTCTTCTTTTTTTAAGGAATACAGAGGGAATCCAGAAAATTATGTCTCTTGCGGGAAAACTGGTGGAAAGCATTATTAAACCCAGGAGTACCTAGCATATAGTAGTACAAATTTTGCTGAAGCATGATCAGCATGGCTTCTGCAAGTACTATCTCACTAACCTTTTCAGAGTTCTTTGAGAGTGTCAGAAAGCATCTAGCTAGAGGTGATCCAGTCGAACTGGTTAGGAAACTGGAAGCCAAGAGTAGGAATAAAAGTACAGTTGTAGAAAAAAAAAAGTACAGATGTAGAAAGTGGAGACCTTCCAAGGGTTGGTTTGGGGACTTGTGCTTTTCAGCGTGTTCACAATGATTTAGGGTTGGGGTGTGTAATAAGGTGACCACAGTTGCTGATGATACCACATTGTTCAGAGTGACTGGAACAAAAAGGGATTGCGTGGAGCTCTGAAAGGATTTCTCCAAACTCAGTGAATGTACAGTAAAATGGCAAATGAAACTCAATGTAAAAAGGTAAAGGGACCCCTGACCATTAGGTCCAGTCGTGAGCGACTCTGGGGTTGCGGCGCTCATCTCGCTTTATTGGCCGAGGGAGCCGGCGTACAGCTTCCGGGTCATGTGGCCAGCATGACTAAGCCACTTCTGGCGAACCAGAGCAGCGCATGGAAACGCCGTTTACCTTCCCACCGGAGCGGTACCTATTTATCTACTTGCACTTTGACGTGCTTTTGAACTGCTAGGTTGGCAGGAGCAGGGACCAAGCAATGGGAGCTCACCCCGTCGTGGGGATTCGAACCGGCAACCTTCTGATTGACGAGTCCTAGGCTCTGTGGTTTAACCCACAGCGCCACCCGCGTCCTCAATATACATTGAGGCAAAAAAATTCCTAATTTCACAGACATACAAATGGATGTCACCACCAGGGAACTAAGGTACTAGCCTTTTACCTGGTTCAGGCTCCCCTGGCTCCCTATTATGGAAATATGTTTTCTTAACTGCCTGCATAAACCTGGCAGCATAGAAAAGTGTCTGGCGTGAGAATATGAGCATGAGAATATGCCCAGAGATTCTCTCTCTCTCCTGAAAGCAAAGGGAAACGTGGTGGTGCCGGGAGAGAAACTGCAGAAAGATTTCAGTTTGGTAGCCACACAGAATCTTCTGTCCTGGATGAGGGATCTGTGTACTTATGGAAACTAAAAAGGGAAAGGGAAAGGAAGATGATTCTTGATAGTAAGGAAATTCATTTTAGAGAACTGCCGGGCGGTAGTTTTACAAAGAAGTCCCTATCAAATCTTGCACTGGAAGCTACTATGATTGCCCTTGCTATCAGTTGTGAGTTTTGAAGCGCTGCCAAATCAACAGCCCTAAAGAGTGATAAAGCAGAATCATTATCTATGGCTTGATGCCTCTCAAATGTCAAGAGCCCCCTGACAACTAATCTAGCAGCCCCGATTGCTTACACTTCAGGGTATTGTTCAAATGTTGGTTCCATGAAACGAGATAAGAAGTCACTGTTGCGTTGGTTCCAGAGAATAAGAACGCAAAAGAGAACGAGATGGTATCCACTGTTGAAGCAGCTTCTGTTGACACAGCAAGAGTTTGCAGGCTTTGTTGAATTACAGAGACATTTTTCTCTCATGGACAGTGGAAAGGTAATGAAGTTTCCAACTGTCAGGGCTCTTGACTGGAAGCACAGTCACGGCAGAGGGCCGAACACCAAGACATCAGCCTTGGGAAGGCAAAGCAAGGGAGGCACTATGTGGATGGACAGGCAGGCGGGCGAGAAGCCTGGAAGCCGCTGGTTTAGTCTGTCAGCAGTTTTGCAGAGACTCCTCACTCAGGCTTGAGGAGCCAGGCCAAGGTCTAAAGACTGAGACGCCTTATGTCACCTGGCAATCCCTGCCTTTGCAAACTGCAGTACCTCCTTCTGGCCACCTACACTGGTGGCGCACAAGTGCAATGTTCACCAAGCCAACAGCTCCCTCTTCTGGTACACTGCCAGAGTGGCGCAGAGTGGAAGGCGTGGATATGTCTGCTAGTGTCCTCCACTCAAGGCTCCCAGAGCCAGAAACGAGATGGTGGTGGTGATGCCAACCTTCAAATCCTAGTTACCTTCAGAGTTAGGTTAAGGACCAAATTCAAAAGGCATACGTGTTAGGTGCTGAGCCATTCTTGGGCTCCACATATTTCTGGTCCAAAGGCCAAGCTTCTGTATGCTTGGGTCCATTGCCGCTACTGTACTGTCACGCGATATGAAGCCACAGGGCTGGTCTCACCATGCACAGCTTTCACACGGGCTTTGCCCGCATTGTGCAATCATCCATTTTGGTGTCTGGTAGACAACGAAGGCTCTTGGAAATCTCAGCTTTCTTTCCTTTTCTTTTTTCCAAAAAAACCCAACAATAAAGCAATTCTCTGGGCCTTATGGCTTCCAAGATAAGCCTGAAAATATGTGGGCAGCATCTCACAGAAACTGAGAGGTGGACTGAGCAGAATCGCAGTCCAAGAGGTGGGTCTCCTGTGACGTGGATGTAAAAGCTCCACGACTCTTTGTCGGGACAAATAGAATAAATTATGCTAAACAAGCAAAAGACGACATATTTGCATAAGATATTCAGGGTGCAAAATTTTCTCAGCATAGATACTGGGTTGCCTTGGTGAGGTTTTTTTTTTTTAAAGAAAAAAAGTGAGCTCCCACAATGGATTGAGCTGCGAGAACTTTTGAAAAACTCAAGCACAGAGAAGACACAGGGCCACAGGCCATATATAGATACCAGGTTGCCTAATTGCAAAACTGAGACACGCATTTTGCAAAACGGGAGGTGGGGGGGGCAATTAGTTTATGTGGGGAAAATGGGAAGTTGGGGGTAATGAAATACAAATTGTTCCCTTTACCACCACAGAGTGTATAAATTAAAAAGGGCTGTGTTTGCTTTTTTTTCTTTCTTTGTCTTTCTTATTTTCTTTTTCTTTTTCTTTTATACTTTCATTGCTTCCCTGCCCTTAAGTCAACAACCTTTAACAGGATACAGGGCGTTCCTAGAGGATTTTCCTTGAAATTTGATTAAAACACATACAGAAGAAAACAGTAACTGAAAAAGACCTGTAAGTTCTATATCATGCCAGGAAACCTGAACTAAACTTTTGTCACATAGTCCAACAGGAGTCTTTGTACTATAAGGCAGGGCTGAGTCAGATAAAATTAATCTAATTGTTAAGATAAAACTGCCATGAGGCGGGATCGACTGCCCTCTCCTGGAGAGAGAGAACAAAATCAGGTTTTTTTTTAGGTGAGCTTGTGAGAAGCTGCGTGCAGTGTTTTTTGGATTCTATTCCTATAGCAATGAGTAATAATATTTAGATTTTAAAACTGCACATGTCTGCTTAGAAGAAAGATACAGCAACCCTTGTCTGTCACCCTGAAATGTATATATCATTATGCAGCAGTTTTTGTATATGCTGTAAACCGCCCAGAGTGGCTGGGGAAACCCAACCAGATGAGCAGGGTATAAGCAATATAATAATAATAATAATAATAATAATAATAATAATAATAATAATAATAATATATCGGACATTCCTATTTTCACTGGAAAAACGTTGGAGGGTATGCATTTTGTTCTTGCTTTCTGTCAATTTATCTATCTACCTTAAGTTAAAGGTAAAGGGACCCCTGACCGTTAGGTCCAGTCGTGGCTGACTCGGGGGTTGCGGCTCTCATCTCGCTTTATTGGCCGAGGGAGCCGGTGTACAGCTTCCGGGTCATGTGGCCAGCAGAACTAAGCCGCTTCTGGCGAACCAGAGCAGCGCACGGAAACGCCGTTTACCTTCCCTCCGGAGTGGTACCTATTTATCTACTTGCCCTTTGACGTGCTTTTGCTAGGTTGGCTGGAGCAGGGACCAAGCAACAGGAGCTCACCCCATTGTGGGGATTCGAACCGCCGACCTTCTGATCGGCAAGCCCTAGGCTCTGTGGTTTAACCCACAGTGCCACCCGCGTCCTATCTACCTTACCCATCTCTTTATTCCACTCCAGAGTGACCAAGAGACAAGACGTAGGGAGAAGGAGCTATGCGGCTATAACACGACTGTTTGCAGATTGTGAGCAGGCTTCTCCATGGCTCTCATTCATTTCTAAGGAACTAAGGAAATAAACAGCAGCTGGGCCATCTTTTCAGGGAGAGGGACTGTGGGGTGTTCTCTGGGCAAGGAAAGCGAGGTCAAGCGTTAAGCTTCTGAGACCTTGCTGTTTTCTGGGAATCTCTGCAGGTCAGAGACCTCTGGGTCCTTTGTGCACTTGGAGACCTTGCCCAGAACACGAGGCAAGGCCTAGCGAGGATTAGATAATTACCTGCAACAAAACTCCTAAATATTTTAGTTTTTACTTCTTCAAACTTCAGGACTACCCCCAGATCTGCTAATGGCTTCCTCGTCTGCAGAGGGGGTGCCATTTTGGCTACATTAGAAATGGCACTGCTACCTGAGCATCAGAAATAGAAGGAATGCTTCTTTAGCACCAGAGATTAACTATTTCTGCTCGAGGCTCAGGCAGTCTTGGTGTTGCAGAGTGCCTTCCATCAGCTTTGGCTGGTGCCCTAGCTGCCCCCTCTCATGGCAGGGATAACCTAACTTCTGTCGTCCAGGCTCTGCTAACCTCTAGGTTTGATTACTGCAACACGTTATACATAGGGCTGCCTCTGAAGATGGCTCGGAAAATTCAGCTAGTGCAGAATGCTCTCCCGGCAGAACCATCTGCCAATTTGTTTCCGGGCCCAGTTCAAAGTGCTGGTTTTGACCTATAAAGCCTTAAACGGCTGAGGACCGCAATACCTCAAAGACTGTCTCTCCCTGTATGAACCAACCCAGACCCTGCAGTCATCATATGAGGCCCTTCTTTGTGTGTCTCCTCCATGAGAAGTCCGCAGGGTGGCAACACAAGAAAAGGCTATTTCTGTGGTGGTTCCCCACTTGCTGAATGCTCTCCCCAGGGAGACTCACCTGGTGCCTTTGATACATAGCCAGTGGCGTAGCGTGGAGGGTGCAGGGGGGGCTGGCCGCACCGGGCGCAACATCTGGGGGGGGCGCACTCGCACTCGCAGCTCTCTGCCCCTACTTAAAAGTGCTAAAATCCACGGGTTAGGGGGCGCAAATTACTTGCCTTGCCCCGGGTGCTGACAACCCACGCTACGCCATTGTACATAGCATTATGTGCCAGACAAAACCATTCCTCGTCTCCCAGGCTTTTGGCAATTAAACAATCTATGGCCTTTTATACTGGAGGTGCGTGTTTCTTGTTTTTGTTTGTTGCTTTGCTATGCATTTTTTGCATTTTCATACAGGCAACTCCCCATTTGCACGGGGGTTGCGTACCGGGCCATCTGCCCCCGCCCCATTCGCCCCCTTCCGGCGTCAAAAACGGTGTGCACATTGGCAGTCAGGAGTCAATCAAATGCTTGTGAAATGGTCATTGCCTGTGTCATGAACTACCCTATGTTCCTCGGATGAAGAGTCGCATAGAAATTTAATAACTAATAATTATCATTATTATTGCTATTAAGCATTTTAATAAAGGTAAAGGGACCCCTGACCAGTCATGACCGACTCTGGGGTTGCGGCGCTCATCTCGCTTTATTGGCCGAAGGAACCGGCGTACAACTTCCAGGTCATGTGGCCAGCATGATTAAGCCGCTTCTGGCAAACCAGAGCAGCGCATGGAAACGCCGTTTACCTTCCCACCGGAGTGGTACCTATTTATCTACTTGCACTTTGACGTGCTTTCGAACTGCTAGGTTGGCAGGAGCAGGGACCGAGCAACGGGAGCTCACCCCGTGGCGGGGATTCGAACCGTCGACCTTCTGATCGGCAAGTCCTAGGCTTTGTGGTTTAACCCACAGTGCCACCCACGTCCCTAAGCATTTTAATAACTCCCTGTAAATAAAACCCTTAAGAATTGGGGTTATAATATACAGTCACACCTTAGATCCTGAACGCTTTGGTACTTGGAGCTTCCCGCAGCCAATCGGAAGCCGTGCCTTAGTTTCTGAATGTTTTGGAAGTCGAACAGACTTCCAGAACGGATTCTGTTCGACTTCCGAGGTACGACTGCACATTGATATCTCAGTTCAGCTGCAAGAATCAAGCATACAGCTAACACAGAAGAAGAAGGGGCTGCACCACTCACAGGCCTCTATGGCTAGGTCACTTCAGAAAAGCAGAATGAGGAGGGGGGCGTTTGCAAGACTGGCTCCCCCACCATGCTGACTTCACTACCATACCCCGCTCCACCCCAGTACACTGCAGTGATTCAGCCAGAGGTATATCAGGTGAGCAGCGCAAATCCACCCCACTGCCCGCTGCTGTAGCTACCATTTTTAAACTTGCAAAGCCTCTAGGATACAATCGACCGAGAATTCTCCCCTAAAATGAATAAGAGCAACGCAACATCAGAGCAGTTGTGTTCCTGTACCAGTTCCATTCATTTCCATCGGGCATGCTAAGGAGAACTTCATGGTGAAGTCCATTTCAGCAGATGCTGCCACAGAGAACAAAGAAAAGGCCTGAAGAAAGACCACTCCTTTCACTTTTTCTTTTTGCTATGCATTCACAAAGGAACCGCCAGTGACTGAACACAGATCTAAGGATAAAGCCACAGTAAGAACGAGAATTTAGGAAAATATCAAACACACCAGTTTCACTTTTTAATGCTTGACGTTATACTACGTGATAGCAAGGCGCAGGCACGCGTGTAGTTTTATAAAAGCCAACATTTCATCTTAATTGCAAGAGACCTGGGCTTCATGCAAATCTATATGCACATTTTGGAGACGACAAACACCAAATTAGCAGATGTTTCCAGACTGGAGAGCAGGCTTGAAAACAAGCTCTCTTTCCAACAGAGCAACCTTGATTGTTTTCACAAAGGTATGATTTCAGGCAAACATGAAACGTGAGGCACATGCATCACTTAACAGCAGGCGTTGCCACAACAGAAACTAGAGCACAGGAACTGAGCCTCTGTTTCCAGGACTCAAATACTAAATTATAAAGTGCGCTTTTCCCCAACTACAGTGTTATGTACTGAGTTGAATAGGATCCAAAATGCAGCAGTCTGATTGGTCCTAGAACAATAGGATCCAGAATGCAGCAGTCTGATTGGTCCGCAGGAGCCACCCAATCCAACTCTGGGTGGAAGTGAATCCGCAACCTGATTGGCCTACAGGAGAATCCCAGAATTAGCCAATCACGTGGGGCCCATTGTGTAAATAATGTATATAAAGCAGACATTTCGGGGGAACTTCCATTCCTCACTACTCTGAGCTAAATAAAGAGCATGAAATCCACACTCGACTCTGAGTATATTTCATACAGATATTAGAAGCAATAACAGCATGGATCGCTTTCCCCTAAAACTGCTTCCCCAATGGTACCTGCTGCAATGCCCCCTACTGCTTAAAACATGGATTTCTCTTAGTCTAACCTTCTCCCCTAGCTTTCCATGTGCAGAGATGCGTAGCACTGGGGAGCATTTATTCATGCACTCCACTCGCACTCGCTACCAGCAGTCTAAACCAATACAATACGGTCCCAGAAGACCCAGACTATGTTCTTTTTTTCTGCACTTTCAAATCTGCTCAGAAACATAACAGTTGTTTGTTACTTGCCCATAGTCATACAAAGAGTCAGTAGAAGACCCAAGAATCAATAAGCTCAGGGCACACAGATACCCTCGCCAGCTTGGCAGTGCAAGAGTGAATCCGACCCCTTTCCTTCTGGCAAGCACACAGTAAGAGCCCCGTGTGGAGTGCTGGGGCCATGTGGCACCATGTGGCACTGGCGAGAGCCAGTGTGGTGTAGTGGTTAAGAGCAGTGGACTTGTAATCTGGTGAACCGGGTTCAATTCCCTGCTCCTCCACATGCAGCTGCTGGGTGACCTTGGGCTAGTCACACTTCTCTGAAGTCTCCCAGTCTCACTCACCTCACAGAGTGTTTGTTGTGGGGGAGAAAGGTAAAGGAAATTGTTAGCCGCTTTGGGACTCCTTAGGGTAGTGATAAAGCGGGATATCAAATCCAAACTACTCTTTGCCTTTGTCCGAGGGAAGGGAGCCAGAGGCTGGCCTTGGGGGACAGGCCAGTGTTGTCCACAGGCGGCGGTGGCAGCCTTAGAAATTGCCCCATAACCAGGATCAAGAGGAAGGAGATACAGAAGCCACTCTTGTTGCTCCTGCCCAACCTCAAGACCAGCAGATCTAGCAAGGCCAACAGTTCTGATGGGCCCTTCAAGTGGTGGCGGCAGCCCAAACGAAACCAGCAGTCCAATCAGAACAAGCCAGCGATCCTGAGCAGCTCCACCAATCCCTACAGCCGCTGTACAGCTGGTGGCATCCTTGCCAAAGTTAGTTGCCGCTGGTGGCAAGGCTGCAGCTGCCGAAGTGGCAACTGCTGGAGCTTCTCTGGGGACAGAGTGGTTTGCCGCTGCCAAAGCAGGCAGGCTCCGCCAATGCAATCAGCTCTGGTGGCTTATAGGCTCGGCTCAACCTCAGCCTCCTGTTAGACTTCCATGGCTCCCCCTTGCCTCCTCGGAACGATGCCAAAATCAAGGGAATGAAGGCGCACATTCAGTTGAGTTGGGTTGAGGTTTGGGAGTTGAAGAAGGAAGAGGGAGGTTTAGGTGTGGGTTGGTAAAGTTGTATTGTGAGAGAGTGAGGGGAATTGTTAGGTGGAGTCAGATAGATAGTTGGAATAATCAGTTTGGAGTTGTTAGGAACTAAGAATAAGAAACTAACAAGAGAAAAATCAACTGAAACCATAAGCTTGTTCCTGCATTTAAAAATAAACTTGATTATTTGTTTATGTTAACAACTGACTGGACTCCGTGTGTCCCCATGAGATACAGGGTGGTGGCAGAGGAAAAAGCAATCGCAGTGGCGGCACAGGGTCAAGAGACCGTCAAACGTCCGGGGGCCCTGTGTGTGATCGCCACACCGGGACTTAGCGCAATGCACAAAGAGCCAGAATGTAGCCATCAGTCACCCACAACTTCCAGGGACACCGATGCAATCACACAATATGGCGGGGAAGACTAAAAGGAAGAAGGCCACCCAAACTACACTTTCAACTGTCTGTAGATCCAAGCGATCCACTTTTTCCATTTCAGCACCCCTTCTCTCAGGCAGGATATTTCATTTCAGATCCAGTGTTTAGAAAAGGAAAAACTCTGAGGAAGCTTTCTCTAGCCCAGACTCAAACTATTGACCCACAGGGACCCTTCAGCATGGCAGGACTCCTCAGAGCTGGGCAGTTGTGCTCTTTTTGATCCAGATCGGCCTGGGGGGGCGGGGAATGCAGGAATGTGCATCCAACTATTCAAACAGGACTTATCAGCTTAATGCAGCATTCTTTTAGCTCTCTTGTCATGCCATAGACACACTCACGGATTGTATATCCCAGCTTTTCAGCATGAATCCTTTTGGCCATGAACTGCCCTTCAATCAAGGCCCGTATCTCCAGTTCCTTGGGAAATGTTGAGACCTGTAAAGAAAGAAAAACAGATTTATATCCATGCGTCCAATGCAGTAAGAGAGGCTACTTTAAAACCATGCACACCAAATGCCCGGTTTATGATACGTCAAAGTTGCCTTCGCCTTCTGAGTCTGTACTTAGTCAGAGCTACTTTGCCTTCCCGCAGCATCATGACAACCCCAATTCAGCTCATAATCTTGTCCTGGCTGATATTCCTCAATCCTGAAATCAAGGCTTGATGAAATATTTCCAGCGCAACTGCTAACTTTGTTTCTGTATTTTCTCCTTCATATGTAAAGGACGTTTTGAAGCTCGCTTACATAACATTTTTGTTGGAGGGGTGGAGTGCAGAAAGCAGTAAAGGTAAAGGTAAAGGGACCCCTGACCATTAGGTCCAGTCGTGTCCAACTCTGGGGTTGTGGCGCTCATCTCGCTTTACTGGCCGATGGACCCAGCGTACAGCTTCCGGGTCCTGTGGCCAGCATGACTAAGCCTCTTCTGGCGAACCAGAGCAGCGCACGGAAACGCTGTTTACCTTCCGCCAGAGCAGTACCTATTTATCTACTTCACTTTGACGTGCTTTCAAACTGCTAGGTTGGCAGGAGCAGGGACCGAGCAACAGGAGCTCACCCCGTCGCAGGGATTCGAACCGCCGACCTTCCGATCGGCAAGTCCTAGGCTCTGTGGTTTAACCCACAGTGCCACCCGCGTCCCGCAGAAAGCAGAGCCACGGATAAATTCACCAGCAGAAATTTGTCTTCCTGCTGTCTGATTAAAACTAACCCTGCGGTGCTGTCACTTCCCTTCGTAACAGTGAAATCCTTTGCATCTCTACCCAGAAGCAAGCTCCAATGAGTTCAGTGGGGCTTACTCCCAGGTAAGTGTGCTTGGGATTGCAGCCTAATTCAGTGAGGCGTGGAATCTTTTTTTCTCTGTCCCATGGACACTGTTTAAATAAGGAAGCTTGTATCACAAATATTGACAAACTCCCCAATGGTCCGGCACATTGTTTTGTTTTACTGCACTGATGGCTGCAGACCAAAGTTCTCACACTAGGAAGCATGTGGATGTGGTGGGACTTCCTCCCAAGGATCACTGCTAGAAAACAAGTGTTTAAAGTGCTTTGTAACCTTTATTTATATTTGTGACAAGCATGTGAGGTTCGGCTGTGGTTACTATCTCTCGTTTTAAAAATGGAAAGCTGTGGTACAGACAAGAGTATCTAGCCCAAAGCCATTGCTATTGAAATCAGGGGCTGAGGAGGGATTTGATTCAAAATATCCCATGGACAAAATATCCCAGGGACGTGGGTGGCGCTGTGGTCTAAACCACAGAGCCTAGGGCTTGTCAATCAGAAGGTCGGCAGTTCGAATCCCCACAACGGGGTGAGCTCCCGTTGTTCGATCCCAGCTCCTGCCCACCTAGCAGTTCGAAAGCACATCAAGTGCAAGTAGATAAATAGGTACCGCTTCGGCGGGAAGGTAAATGGCGTTTTTGTGTGCTGCTCTGGTTCGCCAGAAGCGGCTTAGTCATGCTGGCCACATGACCCGGAAGCTGTCTGCAGACAAACGCCAGCTCCCTTGGCCTATAGAGCGAGATGAGCATGCAACCCCAGAGTCATCCGCGACTGGACCTAACGGTCAGGGGTACCTTGACCTGGACAAACTTGACGTGCCATACATTCTAGGGAAGTGAAAAGCTTGATATCTGTTTTGGTTGCTATTGCCTGGTTATGAATTTTGGAGCATGCAAAGTTGTGACACGTGTTGAGGAAGGGTTTGTATGTCGAAGTGTTGCCCTGGCTGGAATTCAATTATGCTTCAAGTAACCCTTAAAAAAAGATGTGAGGTTGATCTTACTCTGTTGTTGTGTGTGTTGAATCGGTGAATTCCCACGGTCTCCGGTATAATCTCCATCACATCAAAATAAAAGCCTAAATGGAAAGTTAAAAATATTACCACATTTGTGTTTTGTAACAACAATCTTTAACCTAAATATATATATATATTATGACAACAATAAGTAGCAGAATGATTTACACTTTGTGTTTGGGCATTACATGTTCAAGCCTTTACATGTTGCTTCCTCTCTCCCTTCCTTCTTCCCCCTCCCTCCTCCCCTCATATGTTCTGGTTAAATAGATATTTCTTGGTTTCTGGTAAACCACGGTCTTCCATTACATCTTAACCAGCAAACAAGGGCATGCACTGGTCCTGGAACCCACAGTTATAAACCAGAGTTTGACTGTGACTTGCAAGGGAAGAATCACTGCCTTTTTCTGACGGTGATTTCTATGTCTCTTCCAGTGGCTACTGGTAGTCTGCTGAAGCCAGTGTGTCTGATGGCAGTTAACAGAAGATTGTGTTGCTCTTCTGGTAGATGAGCAGGTCATTGATGCACAAGGGTCCAGTGGAGCAGATGCTAAAGCATCCAATCAAACCTTGATACTTCCCTCTTTTCAAAGACACATACCCACATTTCCATCATTTCCAACAGCCGTAGACACAAGCGCTTTGGAAAATTCCTCCCATGAGCCAGAGGCATGCTCATCTCGAATCTTCTCTCTCATCAAAGAACCATTCTTATAACTAAAGTAAATTATAAAGCTAAAGTTATAAAATGCCAGTCGAATCTCGCAACAGATCCGATCAAAATTTGAAAGTTACATCATCGTTTTGTTGGGGGTCTGGAAATCATAGCACAACGCAAGTCTTCTGAAATGGAAATCCTATGTAACTCAGTCCTGTTGAAGCTGGTAGGACTTACTTTTTGCATGTCTGACCTACCAATTAAAAGAAATCTGTCTGAAAAGGCTTGTGGGCTCCTGGAATCAAGAGGTGCTGTCAGGCCCAAAAGATCTAATTGTGTAACCAAAGCTTATTTTAGCTGGGGACACACCTCGTAAAAAAGAGATCACTGGACCTACTCCAGTGCTCAAATAGAGTAGACAGGATTATAGGAAACAGGCCATTGGCCCAACTCCAAATAAACACAGTAATCATACGTGAAACAATATATAAACTTTGTTACCACAGCATGGCCATGTAGGCTTGTGAATCAACTGGACTGCAGAGGATGTGACCTTCTAAAGCAGCTTTTGGCTCTTTAATCCAGAGAAACAATGTATCACTAGTGCCAAGGCTAATCTGCGAGAGGAAATAATTGAGGTGTTAGTGCACAACGTGCATGAAAAGCAATGCAGAAATGAAATTAAACCCATTTGTTTGTAGTACTAATTATCTTTGAATTGCACATTAAGGCAATTGCATTCTTGAGGTATCAGCTTGGCTTGTCACCTTTGCGTGAAGCATAGTGCAGAAGGAAGTGAAAGGAAATCTATGGATTTATTAGGGTAAATTCTCACACATGCATAATCGTCACTGAACAACTGTGACATACAGTGATGACTTGCGTGCGTGAAACAGCCGCCACAGAATCCTAAGCCTTCCTAGCTCCCGACTTCACTCTAACCAATACCTTTTAACAAAGCTTGTTTATGCATTCAAGCAGAGAGTCGTTTCACTAGGTTGGTTAATCAACTTTCTTTCTACATCATCTCAATCCATTCCGAAAACCTTCTCAACAGAAATGGAATCTATCTCAGACCAGCAAAGGGTAATCAATGCACATGTCCTATGCTTTTTAGGGCACACAATCCAGTCAAAATTAAGCATTTTAAGCACCGCTGACCTTAATGGGGAAATATTTAAGGACATGCATAACAGGATTCCCATGCTTTTTAAAATTCAGAGGTAAATCCCACTACGTAAGGATTTACCTCAAGACCACATAACACCGGTCTTGAAAGACCTACATTGGCTCCCAGTATGTTTCCGAGCACAATTCAAAGTGTTGGTGCTGACTTTTAAAGCCCTAAACAGCCTTGGTCCTGTATACCTGAAGGAGCGTCTCCACCCCCATCGTCCAGCTCGGACACTGAGGTCCAGCGCCGAGGGCCTTCTGGCGGTTCCCTCACTTCAAGAAGGAAAGTTACAGGGAACCAGGCAGAGGGCCTTTTTGGTAGTGGCGCCCACCCTGTGGAATGCCCTCCCATCAGATGTCAAAGAAATTAACAACTATCCGACTTTTAGAAGGCATCTGAAAGCAGTCCTGTTTAGGGAATCTTGTAATATCTGATGGATTATTGTATTTTTATGTTTTGCTGGAAGCCGCCCAGAGTGGCTGGAGAAACCCAGCCAGATGGGCAGGTATAAATAGTAAATTATTATTATTTTATTATTATTATTATTATTATTATTATTATTATTATTATTATTATTATTACATTCCATGGATCTTATTCCAAAGTAACTATGATAAGGATTGTAGCCTTATCTTCCACTTAAATCAACAGAACCTGAAGGTGATATTTCAAATGTATTTTCAAAATATGTCGAACACCAAAATGTACAATGTAGAACTGCTGCTCAAGGCAACTACCCCCTACAGCACTGGATTAGCAGTATGAGCAAAGCATGAATACATCAACACTTACTGCAATGTCCCCTTCTCTAAGTCTCATTGCTGCCATGGATGCTGAAAATGCAAGCAAGAGAGTCCTGTGAAATTATGAGATCAGCCTTTGTATCAGATACAGTGGTGCCCCGCAAGACGAATGCCTCGCAAGACGGAAAACCCGCTAGACGAAAGGGTTTTCCGTTTTGGAGGTGCTTCGCAAAACGAATTTCCTATGGGCTTGCTTCGCTAGACGAAAATGTCTTGCGAGTTCCTGCAGGGTTTTTTTCCTCCCCCCCCCCCCTTTTCCCCAAGCCGCTAAGCCGCTTATCAGCTGATCCGCTAAGCCGCTAAGCCACTAATAGCACTAATCCGCTAAGCCGCTAATGGGCTTGCTTCGCAAGACGAAAAAACCGCAAGACGAAGAGACTCGCGGAACGGATTCTTTTCGTCTTCTGAGGCACCACTGTACTAGGACATCCTGCACAATAGATACAACTGAATAGATAGGCGCACCTTAATTCCATCAAAATAAATGGGACTGAAGCTGTTAATTGTGCAACTAAGTCCCATTGTTCTTCATAAGACTTAACTTCACCTTTCTTTTTCTGGATGGCTGCAATCCAGGCACAGAAACCATTGCAGCCTCTTTAGAATAATCATAAGGGACCTAGAAAAAATTAGACAAGGGATAGAATCACGGAGAGACTCAGAATTCTACCAAGCGAATGTTGACTTTCTTACCTGGATTGTCTCCAGTAAATGCAACGACTTTGCAGCCAGAATTAAACCCAAAGCGCTGGGTGTGGTAGGGTGAAACACAACCCTAAAATGGGGGGAAAGAGTACAATATGAAAGGTTTTTGGTTTAAGAGCACCATAACCCTTTTGCATCAAGCATATGACACTTTAAGAAAAACATCTAGCTTCTTCTACAGAAGATCCACAAAAGTCTAAGAGAGAGCTGCAAAAGATGAATCCAGCAGCCACAGTCTACTATTTTGTTACAGAGAGACTAAAAATTCTACCAGCATTATTTTTTGTAACCTAACGTTTTTACAGTACACTCGCAAGTACCTGTTCCTGAAATAATCTGCCACATCAGTTTCAAGCAAGAGCAAGTAGCCATTTAAAGTCCGATGGCAGACTCTCTTTCACTCTAAAACAGCATTCGCAATACTTGTAGATCACATAACATATACAACCAAATTTTGCAGCTATCGATTAATTTCTTAGATCCCTTCCAACAATCTAGGTCCCAGGGATCTTGGGGGGGGGGGAGCCACAGTAATTTAAACCAGATTAAATTTGCAGTCCATCGAAAATACAGTGGTACCTCAGGTTACATATGCTTCAGGTTACATGCGCTTCAGGTTACAGACTCTGCTAACCCAGAAATAGTGCTTCAGGTTAAAAACTTTGCTTCAGGATGAGAACAGAAATCGTGCTCCAGTGGCGCGGCAGCAGCAGGAGGCCCCATTAGCTAAAGTGGTGCTTCAGGTTAAGAACAGTTTCAGGTTAAGTACGGACCTCCAGAACGAATTAAGTACTTAACCCGAGGTACCACTGTACAAATAAGTGTAGGAGACACAGGCCTTAATCCTCCACTGTCATGTTTGTCACAGCAGTACATACCAGTACTTTGCTAGATGGTACAGGATGGCCCAACTTTTTCCCTAATCCAGGTGCACAAGCATCAAGACAGGCCGGACTCCATACTTTCTCATGGATTTGCAGTAAGTTCATGCCAGAACCTGAGAAGGGAAGCAGCTGTTTTTTTCCCCAGCAGCCAAAAGTGCGTGGTGCCACTTCTGTGAAGGCACTGCACCCTGCAGATCTCAGCTGGCTGGACAAGGGGGTGCTCCCCTGGTGATCAAGCAAACAAAACGTAATTCCCATTCCCCACAGGCTCACAATATATACCAGATAGACAAACTGGGGGGGGGGGGGGGTGGAGAATTTGACTTGAAAGAAGTCAGCTGGAAGTAAACAGAGGCAAGGGCAGTTCAGAAAGAGATTTGCATCTTGAAGAGAGCATGCCTGCCACCCCAAACCTTCCACAGGTTAAACATTTGTTCATTTGTAACACATCTATGCTCAGGCCAATGGTCACGCCCTGAGCACATTGCAATGATTCCCTTTGTAATAGCTTGTCCCACACTTGCTTCTGAAAGAAGAGGGCATTTGAAAACTTAATAAAGGTAAAGGTAAAGGGACCCCTGACCATTAGGTCCAGTCGTGACCGACTCTGGGGTTGTGGCGCTCATCTCACTTTATTGGCCGAGGGAGCCGACATACAGCTTCCAGGTCATGTGGCCAGCATGACTAAGCCGCTTCTGGCGAACCAGAGCAGCGCACGGAAACGCCGTTTACCTTCCTGCCGGAGCGGTACCTATTTATCTACTTGCACTTTGACATGCTTTCGAACTGCTAGGTTGGCAGAAGCAAGGACCGAGCAACAGGAGCTTACCCCGTCGTGGGGATTCGAACTGCCGACCTTCTGATTGGCAAGTCCTAGGCTCTGTGGTTTAACCCACAGCGCCACCTGCGTCCCTTAATAGCCGATGTTTAAAACACTAAAAAGAATGTTTAAGAACACTCAGTATGAAAACAGGTCTGTGGTTACACTTGGTACAGAGCAGCTGAAACTCAGAAAGTCGCAGCATCGCCCCAGAAAAGGCCATCTCTCGCACCCATCCTCGAAATCTCCTCATGCATCACTGGAGACCTAGGAGGAGCAAGGTCCTTTCTGTGGTGATGCCACAATTCTGGAATGTTCTTTCCCACTGAAATCTGTCAGGCTCCCTCTTTCTGTTTCTTTTGCCAGAAACTAAAGACACATATTTCAACAAGCTTTTAATGTGTAACACCTAGTTTAATTGATGCCAGTTTTAATGAGTAACATCTTTTATTCTCGTCGCTGGGAGTTTTTTAAAGTGTTGGTTGTATCGTATGTTCCCTATCATCACTTACAGTAATTATTCATTGTACTGAGATATATATGAATTACTATTATTATTATCATCATCCTCATCAGGGCATTTAGCAGCGTTCACTATCTAGACAGGTTGTGGAGGTAAGGATGTAACTACAGCTGAGCATTCAAACAGCATTTTCAGGTGCATGCATTAACACGAGGATCTTCTGTAGTATTTTGGCCCTTCTGGCTTGCCATACCAAGAGCCAACTGAGCCAACGTTCAGAAGCTATGCTTTCAGTTTCAGTTCTGCATTACAAGCTACAACCCGCTGTGTGGTTTTCTCCACCGCAAACCCTTTTGTATTAAAGATGCTCTTGTTATGCATCTTTTCTGGGAATATTTTTTGCATAATTTCCATGACATTTTACTGTTTACTAAGCATCCACCTTGAGATGTTTGCACAAAGTTTGCACAAAGATTGTTGTACAATGTCACTGTTTGCTGAGCATTCATTCGGATTTGTTTGCAGATATTATATGACATCACCCAGTGACACTGCCATCTCACATTTTCCTGTGTGTACTTTCACAGAATCATAGAATTGTAGAGTTGGAAGGCACCCTGAGGGAATGTCAATTAAAGCATCCATGACAGATGGCCACCCAACCTCTGCTTAAAAACCTCCAAGGGAGGAGAATCCACCACCTTTCAAGGGAGTCTATTCCACTGTCAAACAGCTCTTACCCTCAGAAAGTTCTTCGTGATCGACAAAAATTCTGACCTGTGGTGATGGTGCTTTTTTGTTAGAACAGGTTTGTCACAAAAAAGCACCAAATTCACTTGATATTGCACAACGTAAATTTGCCGGCTTATGATCAGATCATATCCACAAAAAGTGACAGTCTGGAAGCAGCCCCAGGAAGCAAGATGCGTCCACCACCCACTGAGATATCTTGTGTGCATGCTAACAAAAAGATGTAAGGCGGCAACCAAACATCTTCCCAAAAGACAAAACGGGTAGTGGTTTTCCAGCAATTTGGAGTAGAGGCTAGCACAGGCGTACCCAAACTCAGCCGTCCAGATGTTTTGGGACTACAACTCCCATCATCCCTAGCTAACTGGCTTGGGCCAGTCACGCTTCTTTGAAGTCTCTCAGCCCCACTCACCTCACAGAGTGCTTGTTGTGGGGGAGGAAGGGAAAGGAGAATGTTAGCTGCTTTGAGACTCCTTCGGGTAGTGATAAAGCGGGATATCAAATCCAAACTCTTCTTCTAACAGGACCAGTGGTCAGAGATGATGGGAATTGCAGTCCCAAAACAGCTGGAGGGTCGAGTTTGGGGGTGCCTGGGCTAGCAGCACCCTGAGCAACTCACTTCATACATGGCAGAGAAGAGTCAAGTGTTCTCTTGCTTTTGTGCCTTTTCTCTTCCTGTCTTTTTAAAAACAGTGCAAATCCACCTCTTGCGCTTCTGTCAATGCTCTCTCTTTTCTCTCCCTACTCTGCTTTACTTCCTTTTTCAGCTTCAATTAAGTTATTCTCTCTTTCTCTCTTGTCTCACCCAGCTATTGGCAAGCTTTTCCTTTTAGGTGTTTCTATGTTCTGATCTCTTCCAAGGTGTAGAGGGAAAGCTAGTAGGACTGTGATTCCCTGAGGCTTATTTCCATCCCACTCTCATCCCTTCCTCTCTTTCTCTCCCTCTCTCTTTATAAATAGAGAGGCACTAAATCTGCTCTTCTTCTGGGACCCTGCCAGTTCTCCAGTTGCTACTGGAGGAAGAAGACATTGAAGCATGCTGCCAATTGGCATGAGGCTGAACTGGCTCCCTTGCCGCGGACCAGGAAGCAATTAGTGGGCTGGCATCGTTCCATGGGCACTCGCTTTAGTTGAAAACCAGGACTTGAAGAACACACGGTTATGAACACCAGACCAGAGAGGTGCCAAAGAGGTACCAGTTATTTCACAGAAGCTATACTCTCGCATCTGAGCCTGTTGTTGTTGTTGTTGTTGTTGTTTAGTCGTGTCCGACTCTTCATGGCCCCATGGACCAGAGCACGCCAGGCACCCCTGTCTTCCACTGCCTCCCACAGTTTGGTCAAACTTATGCTGGTAGCTTCGAGAACACTGTCCAACCATCTCGTCCTCTGTCGTCCCCTTCTCCTTGTGCCCTCCATCTTTCCCAACATCAGGGTCTCTTCCAGGGAGTCTTCTCTTCTCATGAGGTGGCCAAAGTATTGGAGCCTCAGCTTCAGGATCTGTCCTTCCAGTGAGCACTCAGGGCTGATTTCCTTAAGAATGGAGAGGTTTGATCTTCTTGCAGTCCATGGGACTCTCAAGAGTCTCTTCCAGCACCATAATTCAAAGGCATCAATTCTTCGGCAATCAGCCTTCTTTATGGTCCAGCTCTCACTTCCAGACATCACTACTGGGAAAACCATAGCTTTACCTATACGGACCTGAGCCTAGGCCACTCCAGTTTAGTGAAAAACATCCAACATTGAAAATCCGTTATCTAACATCACCTAAAAGATACCAGCTGCAGCACACAGTTTAAAATCAACGAGGCCAGACTTTAGGCTTGCGTGATCTTCTTTATTCACTAGTACCCTGATACCAACCAACAGGAACCAAATACGATACATCGCCTGGGCCTACTCACATCCATCCAGCACTCTGATGCCAAAACTAGTCATCTCTCTTGCCTTCTCCTTCAAAACTATTAATGGCCTTGCCTTTTCTTTCTTTAACTCTTTGGGCTTATTTCCACATCCCATTCTTGAATTTCCAACCCCCAATTCTTTTTCTTTTGTTAAAGGTATGGTAAGTTTAAATGGTCTAGACAGCATCTTGAGAAGCAGAGACATCACCTTGCCAACAAAGGTCCGTATAGTTAAAGCCATGGTCTTCCCAGTAGTGATGTATGGAAGTGAGAGCTGGACCATAAAGAAGGCTGATCGCCGAAGAATTGATGCTTTTGAATTATGGTGCTGGAGAAGACTCTTGAGAGTCCCATGAACTGCAAGAAGATCAAACCTCTCCATTCTTAAGGAAATCAGCCCTGAGTGCTCACTGGAAGAACAGATTGTGAAGCTGAGGCTCCAGTACTTTGGCCACCTCATGAGAAGAGAAGACTCCCTGGAGAAGACACTGATGCTGGGAAAGATGGAGGGCACAAGGAGAAGGGGACGACAGAGGACGAGATGGTTGGATAGTGTTTTCGAGGTTACCAGCATGAGTTTGACCAAACTGCGGGAGGTAGTGGAGGACAGAGGTGCCTGGCATGCTCTGGTCCATGGGGTCACGAAGAGTCGGACACGACTAAACGACTAAACAACAACAACAACAACAACAAGTTTAAATGGTAACAGAAGGGGAAACATGCAGACAATATTCTATCCATGCAGTTTCAGTTGCTCAGGTGGAAGTCCAGTTGCTCCTATATTCCTGTGTTTTAGCTACTGAATGCAAAAGGGAAGCAACTGGAAAGCTTGTTACATATTGAAAATCAAAATTATTTCACCCATTAGAAAACTTTGTCAACATATTCAACTATCTGTGCTTAGGTTTTGTTGCTCAGTGTACCCTTCCCTCTACAAAATGAGTTTATGGGTATGAACCAGACACATATTCTGTTCAATTTAGGTTGCTGCTATTGTTTCCATTTCTATTTGGTGGGGGGGGGGGTATTTTAAAAAAAAAAAACACTGTAAAGATTTGCCATTTGCATAAAGGCCAAGAATTGACAGATTAATGTATTCAATGAGCAACTGCAGTTTTAAAGCAACATATGGCGATTTTCAGATGAAATCCCTGACTTTTCTGAACCCTGAGAAACATTTAATCAGAACTCTCTTGTGCCACTTTGCAAAAGGGCAAGATAGCTCCAATCTTTAAACTCCATCTGTGCATGATTCTCTAATCTCCTCTGTACAAAGCACATCGTCTAAACCAACGAAACCAGTAAAACCAGTCCACTAATGCTTGCATTGCAGACCTAAGATTATTTATTCAGTATGCCCAGTAATTGAATACATCTCAACAGTGCTTGTAACCCCATGAACTATACAGCTAGCTGGATGGTAAAATAAACCATCAGCCAAAGAAAATTAGGTTCTGTCATCTGGATTGCAAAACTATCCGTAGATCAACTTTCCCAGCCTCTTCATCCAGAATTAATGACTTCAAATAATGACGACTGTCCAGTAAATCATGACCCATTAACACACTTTGGTATGTATTGTCAGTGTTTTCAGCCCAGAGAATGAGATAGGCAATGCACTCTATGTTGGGCTACTATTGAGGTTGGTCTGGATGTGGCTACTCCTTTTCTGTGGAACTGTACTTTCCAGAAACAATTGAAGACATTTTTGTTCGTTTCCCACTAGTGCTAGATGAAAAGGTGTTCATTTTGTGTTATGTGTAAATCTATACGGCTGCTATTGCTGCTGTTCTGATGGATGCTTCTGTAAATTGCTTTGGGAGATATACGTGGAAAGTGATTCACAAATTAATTAACAACAGCACAGGAGATACCTTTTATCGGACCAATGTTTGTTAATAAGCATTTTATACTGTAAACCGCCTTGTGTTCTTCAGATGAAGCTGGGCAAAGAAATAGTAATGGTAATAGTAATGATAATTACTACTACTACTACTACTACTACTACAGCTTACAAAGTGCTACCAGGTTGCAACCTGGAGAGTATACATTTCCATATCCCAATAAAAAGATGAAGCAACTGTGGCTGCTACATCATATTCCCCCCCACACACCCCAGTCTTGCAACCCTGACATATAAGGCCCTACACAGCTCAGCACCAGGTTATTTAGGAGACTACCATATCCTTTAGCTCAGGGGTCAGCAACCTTTTTCGGCATGGGCCGGTCCACCGTCCCTCAGACCATGTGGTGGGCCAGACTATATTTTTTTTGGGGGGGGGGGGATGAATGAATTCCTATGCCCCACAAATAACCCAGAGATGCATTTTAAATAAAAGGACACATTCTACTCATGTAAAAACACGCTGATTCCTGGACCGTCCGCGGGCCGGATTGAGAAGACAATTGGGCCACATCCGGCCCACAGGCCTTAGTTAGATACCCAATAGATTGCTGTGGTCTGCAGAATAGCTTCTCCTGCAAGTTCCCAAAATCTCAGAATCTTACTTTACATCAACTCAGAGCAGGGCTTTTAGTGTGGCTGCTCCGGTTCTGTTGAATAACTTTCCTGTCAAGATATGCCTGGCGTCCACTATCTGAACTTTCTGGAAACCACTGAAGACTCTCTCTTTTTGTTCTGAAAGGCTTTTTCCCCCAGCTGGGTAAATGGGACTTTGTCATGATGGGATTTTACAGGCAACTGTGTGAATTATTATTATTATTATTATTATTATTATTATTATTAGTCCTCTTTGATCCCAAGTTGGAGGAACATCCAGGTTGAATTGCATTTTAAAAAATCGAAAGAACTTGAGCACAAGGTTATCTTGCTTGCTGAAAGCAATGAGACCACATCTGGGTGGGACTATACCCATGGAGTATGGAAGCTTGCTTGCGCCCATTCAGAAAGGACTGGTGAGGACTTTGCCCACACATTGTTCTGTTTTACAATCTGCTGTTATCTATACAGAGCAATATTGCTTGAGAGAGACAGGAAGAGAAAGAAAGAGACATTCATTAAGCAGCAATGTAAAGAACGGTGCTACCCCATAGATCCACCTCAAGTGCATTCAATCACTTACAGTTCTTTGGTCTACTACTCTGAATAGATACAAAGCTAGCAATGAATAGCAGCGCTCTCTCTCTCTCAGGTCGTGGTTCAATGACAAATGCAAAGAGGCGGCAATGCTTAGATGAAAAGTGGGGTCAATATGGGGATGAATGGAGAGGCTCACTAAGTGGTTACAGCAGCTCACTTCAAAGCTCAAAGTGGCCAAGCAACACAGCTGACATTTTTAGGGAATATACAAACGTTGGCACAGTATTAACCAGGCACGCAAAAACATCTTTCCAAAATGCACAAAGAAGTTCAAGGCTGACAAAGAAATCATCCTCATTTGTCCTTTACGCTACAAAGATTGACGCTACACAGCTCTTTTCTCTGGAATTGCCGCCCTCTCAAGATTGTTGACTTCCAATGCTTTATGTATCGCCCTCCTGGGTTTTTTCCAGATCGGATCAGATTTCTGGCAATTTTGGTCCTAAAATACTCTTGCAGCTCCAGCCTCTCTAGCGCGAGCAGACAAAGTAATGTTAAGGCCCTCATGCCTTTACACCCTTCCTCTTTGCAGGCTCTGGCCATTTTATTACCTCCTGTTGATACCGGCTGAGGTAAGTAACCTTTGAACAATCTTTCTTAGGATTGCCCCATGTCAGTTTCTATTCCTGCAGGGGACGATGGGAGTCTTTAATTACAGCCGTACCTTGGCTTTTGGACAGCTTAGTTCACGAACAACTCAGACCTTGAATGTCGCTGTTAGGTGTGTGCCGGTGTGGTTGCTCAAGAGCGAACAGGCAAGACCCCCACTGGTCTTTTCAAGGCTTTATTATCGGTGTTATGTATTGAAGTTCTCACCCTGGCCACCAGGAGTATCATGTATATAGTTTTCACTCAGGTCCACGTCAGTTACTTTAGGCGGGAAACCCTGGGTTGTTGTTGCTACAATGTTGACAGCCGGTTGCCTATAAAAGCAGGTCGGCTGAGCTGTTTGCTGTTCAGTTCTGTTCCAGCTTACAAATAAAGAGCTGCTTTGAAGAATCGGTGTGACGTCTGATATGTTCACCCACAACTTAACACTGGCGACGAAGGTGGGATTGATGGACATCATAGCACAGCCAGACGCGGCCACCCTCTGAAATGAGCTGAATCACGGAGCTGAAACACTGAGCGAAATCACAGAGCAGAACCAATTCAGATCTGACCGTTCTGGCTAGAGCACTGTGTTCCATCCATCGCCCTCCACGTCGGCATCGGAATCATGGCTTCACTCGTGCCTCTACCGCCGTTTGCCCCAGCCTCTGAATCATGGGACTCCTACCTCGCTCGGTTCAACTGCTACCTCCAAGCAAATGAGCTGACAAGAGGGTCTGTAGAGCAGAGGCAGAGCCTCTTCCTCACCCTTTGTGGCCCCAAAGTGTTTGTGACGGCCCGAGCATTGGTTGCGCCTCTAGCAATCCAGGCAGAGCCATGGGACATAATTCAAGAGAAGTGCTGCAACCACTACGCGCCAAAGCCGTCCAAGATTGCTGCCTGCCATGCGTTCTACCACCGGAACCAGGCAGAGGGGGAGTCAATTAAGAACTACCCCACCGCCCTCCGACAGGCTGCAATGCACTGCGAGTTCCGAGATTTAGACGATGCCCTGATGGTTCGAATCGTCTGCGGGGTCCGGGACATCTGTCTGCAACGGCATCTCCTCGCCAAGCCAGACCTCACCTCATGCTGCAGAAAGCCACTGAGGAGGCTGTGGCCTCAGAAGCTGCTGAACTCTCCGCCCAGGAAATCTGCAAGGCCAGTAGCCCATATTTAAAAGACTATGTTCACTGGACAAACTGTACATGTAAAGCTGTATGGTGAATAGGGTCAATAAATATGCTTATGTGCCTTACTGAAAACAATAAGGGTATTGCTGTATGTAATGGAACCACTATGATTGTAACTAATGCCTTATCTCGGTAGGGAGGGGTGTTATGTATTGAAGTTCTCACCCTAGCCACCAGGAGTATCATGTATATAGTTTTCACTCAGGACCACGTCAGTTACTTTAGGCGGGAAACCCTGGATTGTTGTTGCTACAATCTTGACAGCCGGTTGCCTGTAAAAGCAGGCCGGCTGAGCTGTTTGCTGTTCAGTTCTGTTCTAGCTTACAAATAAAGAGCTGCTTTGAAGAATCGCTGTGTCGTCTGATATGTTCACCCACAACTTAACAATCGGTACAAAAACATTCACAATGCAGAACGTCTCAATTCCCTGTCTTGCTCAGTCACTAGCACAATCTGGGAGTGGGCAGTCCTTAAACTTTCTCCAGCAGAGTAGTCTTTTGACCCCCATCCTATGCCTCCCCTCTCTGCGCGTAAACCGACTGCGCAGAGAGGGCATGGGCAGAGGGGGACCTGCCTCCCCCCCCCCCCGCTTTGTCCATGCTCGGTGCTGTGGCTCTCCCTTGCATCCTCCGAGCCCTGCATCCCTTCCCCACTGGAGGCGTGGCTTCCCTCCTCCGCGGAGGAAGTGCTGCTTCTCACGATCTTTGGAGGCTCCCTGTAACCCAACTGCCCTTCCACCTCTCGCCTCTGAGCTGATGGCAGTTCCCTGACAGTCGCAAACCTGGAAGTAGGTGTTCCCATTTGCAAACTTTGCCTCAGAAGTCGAACGTCCGGCGCGGCTTGGTTTCTGAACATTTCGGAAGTTGAACGGACTTCCAGAACGCACTATGTTCCAAAACCAAGGTAAGACTGTACTGGCTTCATCTTATTATCCCCTCTCCAAAAAAAAATAAAAAAAAATCTCTTCACAATTTGGGAAAAAAAAGAAAAGAGGAAGAAATTTATCAAGGCCAGAGGCAAATCCAGCTGCCTCAAGAAAGCCTCAGTCCAGCTGCTGAGAGGATGAGAAACCTAAGGAAGGAAATTGTTCAGTCTGTTTTCTACAATTTGGCGTTCCTGAACCTGCTTAAAATCAAAACACAACTATCAACCGGATTACAGACTTCTCCAGATTCTACTGAATCAGTCCCCAAAAGTGCACATATTTTACATTTAAAATGCAGATAAAATACATATTTTAGGGGTGGAGGAATTGTGTTGCAAGATGTTTATTTTATTGAAAGAGTGCAAATGAAATGTGTGCAATTTAAACAGGTTTTTGTGTGCTTTCTTTCAGAAAGTGTGCAAAAAGTGGAATGGAACCCAGACTTTATGAATGGGTGCAAGCAAGACTAACACAGAATAGACTTAGGATGCTCCATCCATCCTTAGAGAGGCACCAGGCATGGAGTCTGGCCTTCTGCGCCATTGCCCCATTGCTTTGGCTATGGGTAAATTTAAGTATTTTCATTCTGTGTACTGCTGCTTAGGTGCAAGAAAGCATTTGCAACTTAAATTGTTAGAAATACTCTATTACCACAGTAGAAAAAGAGCTGCTTTTGAACACGGAGAGATAGGTCAAATAACTACTCCATGCGTTTTATGCCTTATGCAAGTCACTATCTGTGAAAGTAAGACATCTCTGTGGTGAGAGTGAAATTTAGGCATCTCCATGGTGCGAGCAGAATGGCTGTTTTCAAAAGTTTTAGTGTTTTATCACTTGTAAAGGGTGATACATCAAATGACACATTTAAGTTGTTTAGTCTCAAGTTTCTCACTTAAAAGCAAAACCCCACACAGTATAAATGGAAATCATTTGTCATTCTAATATAGTTTTTGGCACATTTTAAAAAATCAATCAACAAAGTGCAAAACATTTTACAGGAAGAGATTTGTGCCTCCTGGAACTGGAACATCATCCTAGATTTGCTTTTCTGACACACACACTTTCTGATGGAGCTTAGTGGATTTTCTTTTTTTTTAAGGATCTGTTCTACTGGAGGGCTAAACAACTGGACTGAGTATCTTTATAGCCTGTACAACCCAAATATTATAAACGAAGCAGAAATGAAGGAGGGGATCGTTATTCAAACAATGTGTTATCTCTGAAGAAAAACATGAGAAAGACCATGCAAACTGCAAGTTGCTGAGGGCCAGTCACATGCTATATCCATATGAAGGCTGCTCCATATGGCTCCATATGGCACAGGTCATCATGCCCATTTGTTTGCAGCTGCATGCCAAATTGGCAGATGCAATCGTCTGCCAATTTTTTAAGAGTTCAGTAGAACACCAGGGGATGGAACGCTCCCTTCCCTTCAATTACTTTCCACCATTCTCCACTCTGGTGCAATACCTTGAACCATGGTTAAATATTGTACTGGTCGCAGTGTGAACCATGGTTAATGCTATCCATGATTCACACTGTCAGGGGACTGCCATCAACAGGGGAGAAGGAGGTAGGAACGTACAGAGAGCCTCCCACTTTGATCAGCAGTAACACTTCATCAGAGACTGGTGTTAGAACGGAAGAAGAATCATAGAATCATAGAGTTGGAAGAGACCACAAGGGCCATCGAGTCCAACCCCCTGCCAAGCAGGAAACACCATCAGAGCACTCCTGACATATGGCTCTCAAGCCTCTGCTTAAAGACCTCCAAAGAAGGAGACTCCACCACACTCCTTGGCAGCAAATTCCACTGTCAAACAGCTCTTACCGTCAGGAAGTTCTTCCTAATGTTTAGGTGGAATCTTCTTTCTTGTAGTTTGGATCCATTGCTCCGTGTCCGCTTCTCTGGAGCAGCAGAAAACAACCTTTCTCCCTCCTCTATATGACATCCTTTTATATATTTGAACATGGCTATCATATCACCCCTTAACCTCCTCTTCTCCAGGCTAAACATGCCCAGCTCCCTTAGCTGTTCCTCATAAGCCATCGTTTCCAGGCCTTTGACCATTTTGGTTGCCCTCCTCTGGACACGTTCCAGTTTGTCAGTGTCCTTCTTGAACTGTGGTGCCCAGAACTGGACACAGTACTCCAGGTGAGGTCTGACCAGAGCAGAATACAGTGGCACTATTACTTCCCTTGATCTAGATGCTATACTCCTATTGATGCAGCCCAGAATTGCATTGGCTTTTTTAGCTGCCGCGTCACACTGTTGGCTCATGTCAAGAAAGGTGGGAAGAGGGGAGGGAAAGGCTCACAGACTTCTCTGCGAGCCCCAGCACCGATCCCAGGGAAGCTAATAGGGAAACAGAGATGCAACTTCCGTCGCCTAGTTTTGGCAGGGGAGTCAAGCGTAAGGGGAAAAGGTGGAGACTGGGCGTGTCGAGGTTCTTATGCTTGGGGGGGGACAGGAAAAGCCCACTCTCAGAATCTGCTAGCGACTGAGGGAGACATGAACTTTGGGTGTCTGCACTGTACATAGTTTGCACCAAATAAAACCTGTAAAAAGGCAGGTCGGAGTCCTGGCTGTTTACTCGTGAGGAACCATACTCATCCCTCACACACACACCAAGCAAACTCTACTTTAGAGGAAGTCTGGCTTGCATTAAACACAGATAACTTTGGTGTCACAGTCACTCAAAGAAGGGAAGTGTGGAGGGGATAGAAAGGAGCAGGGATGGGGAACCTTCATTCTGTGATCCGCCCTGAGATCTTATGATGAAGTGATGAATGAAGGGCAGTATATAACATTGGCATAGCAACCCCCACTTTTTAAAAGAGATGTTGAGCTTTTTTTAGGAAGGCAGCCCTGTTCAGGGAAGTATTTAATGTGTGACATTTTAATGTATTTTTAACCTTTGTTGGAAGCCGCCCAGAGTGGCTGGGGAAACTCAGCCAGATGGGCAGGGTACAAATAATAAATTATTATTATTATTATTATTAGGTCGCCCAAAGTTGTTGGGCTTTTTGGGGAACAGCGCCAAAACTTCCTTACCTGGCTTAGCCCGTGGTGCCCAGCCACCTTCATGATGCCCTGCATCCCACCTCGTGGTTAACTAATAATAACCTGTGACTCTCCAGGTAATGCTGGACTCTCTTCATCCCCAGCCAGCCAATAGTCAGGGGTGGTGGGAATTGGAGTCCAACAATATGCAGAAGGTCACACGCTCCCTACTTCTGATCTAGACAGTCTCTGAGCAAGATAGACTTTCCCAAGGCTACCCAACTGATCTGTGACCGAGCAGGAAGTAAATCCTAGGCTCCCAATTTCAAATGTGATGCTTGATCTGCTTTACCAGAAGCACTATTGCTCAATTCATGCCGTATTTCTGGTATTAAAACTTTTTATTGAAAACTTCTTTCATTCACAAGGAAATAGGTGAGCCTGCTGGTCCATTTATTCACTCCCAGTGGTCAGGAGAGACCTTTTGACTCAGGTTGAGCACATTAAACAGCCAACAAACAAGCCTAGAAGTCACTTACCGTCACTGTGATCAATGGGAGCATAAGCCCCTAGGAAAAGGGAGGCTGCAAAGCTGCTGACCAAAGAGATCCTCTGGAAGAGAAAAGCGAAATGAGAAAGTGGACGCAAAATACATTCGTTTTGATTTACAAACAGATCAAGGGCTCATTCCAATTTTTTTAAAAAAGCATTTTTAAAGTTCCACTTTCTTTTTTTATTTTCTTTTTTTAATGCTTTTTATTAATTTTCACAGACAAAAGAGAATAAAGAAAAACATAAGATACAAATTATAAATAAAAAAGGGGGGGAAGAGAAATAAATCAATCTTTTAACGTCAACATTTTGTACCGTTCCACTTTCAATGGAAGAGTTAGGCAGATACTAAAAAACGTCTTCTTGACCAGTAGGGCTTATGGGTGCTGAACTTCCCAAAGAGTGGCTTCGGCCCAAGTATACAAAGGCAATAGGGTGCTGGAAGTCACCTCTGCAGATATACAAGGGGGGCAAAACAACACAATGCAAGTAGGGTGAAAAATCAGGACCCATGCTCCAAAACATAACCAATTCAGGGAAGGCAGATCAAAGCTCAATAAAGCATTCACTTTGCCTGCAGGTGGTCTAGGGGGTCAACTCTTGTCATTTCCAGTAAAAGCAAAGAGGTAGAGAGTGGCCCAGGAGACCTCTCTCTGACCAGAAACCTGAAGATGGTGCCAGACTATGCTGAATAGCAGCCTGAGCAAGTATAAGGCAGCTTCTTCATTTCCTTATACAGTGGTACCTCGGGATGCAAACAGGATCCGTTCCGGAGCCCCATTCGCATACTAAACAGAATGTAAGACACGATAGCGCGTCTGCGTGTGTCGTGTTTCGCCGCTTCCGCGTATGAGCGTGACGTCATTTTGACTGTCTGTGCATGCGCGAGCGGCGAAACCCAGAAGTAACGCACTCCGTTACTTCCAGGTCACCGCGAAGCACAACCTGAAAGCGCTCAACCAGAAGCATATTTATCCCAAGGTATGACTGTATACAGTATACCATATAGATCATGGGCAGGCAAACTAAGGCCCAGGGGTCGGATCCGGCCCAATCACCTTCTAAATCCGGCCCGCCGACGGTCCGGAAATCAGCATGTTTTTACATGAGTAGAATGTGTCCTTTTATTTAAAATGCATCTCTGGCTTATTTGTGGGGAATAGGAATTTGTTCATATTTCCCCCCCCCCCCAAAAAAAAAAAAAAATATAGTCCGGCCCCCCACAAGGTCTGAGGGACAGTGGACCGGCCCCCTGCTGAAAAAGTTTCCTGACCCCTGATATAGATACTGAACCCTGTTGGGCACAGCTGTAGGCCAAAGGTGGATGCAAAGGGGCCAATTTTTGTTCTGCACTTGCAAGCAATCAGTCCTTCAGTTTCGCAGCATCTGCACTTTGGTTTTACTGTTTTCAGCGCCTGCCAAAGCCTCTCCTGCTCCAGCATGCCTGCCCACACATGTAATTGTGACATGTATTTTAATATGCAACTTTATTTTATAATGTATATTTTAAAAACTGATTATTTTGTTTTGGTAGGGAAACATAGGCTACCTAACTAACATCTGATTTCACTGGTAATTTTAATGAATATTTTATGCAGACTGTTTAGACAGTTTGATGATTAAGCAGCATAAAAAGTCTCCTGTGCATTTATCAACTGTACTTTTCTGCCGTATGAAGCTTAACAGTTATGGAAATACCCAGGCCTTTAGCCATTAAATAATCTATGGCCTGTTAAAGCCGGGGGGATTGTTATTAAGGCTGTTATTATGATTTCATTATTGATGCTCTGTAAAATGTTTTATATGTTATACACCACCCTGGGATCTTTTGATGAAGGACAGTATATCGATCAAATAAATAACTTGTGAATATCAGGTGAATTCTTAAGTGGTTAGGATACACAGTTGGCATCCCTAAGTTTGGGTGCAATCCTTCTAGCACCCAGTAAAAAAAAGAGTATTTATTTGAATAAGCATTTAAAATTGCTGCAAGTTGATTTTATTGACTACATTCATTGCATAATTATTATTATTATTATTATTTCAAAAAGTATGTTATGCTTAAAATTCTACAAGGCAGGCTTAGGCAGTATGTGGACCGAGAACTCCCAGAAGTGCAAGCTGGATTTCAAAAGGGCAGAGGAACCAGAGACCAAATTGCAAACTTGTGCTGGATTATGGAGAAAGCTAGAGAGTTCCAGAAAGACATCTACTTCTGCTTCATTGACTACACAAAAGCATCTGACTGTGTCAACCCCAGCAAACTATGGCAAGTCTTAAAGAAATGGGAGTGCCTGATCACCTCATCTGTCTCCTGAGAAATCTCTATGTGGGACAAGAAGCTACAGTTAGAACTGGATATGGAACAACTGATTGGTTCAAAATCGGGAAAGGAGTACGACAAGGCTGTATTTTGTCTCCCTGCTTATTTAACTTATATACAGAATTCATCATGCGAAAGGCTGGGCTGGATGAATCCCAAACTGGAATTAAGATTGCTGGAAGAAATATCAACAACCTCAGATATGCAGATGACACAACCTTGATGGCAGAAAATGAGGAGGAATTAAAGAACCTTTTAATGAGGGTGAAAGAGGAGAGAATATGGTCTGAAGCTCAACATAAAAAAAAACTAAGATCATGGCCACTGGTCCCATCACCTCCTAGCAAATAGAAAGGGAAGAAATGGAGGCAGTGAGAGATTTTACTTTCTTGGGTTCCATTATCACTGCAGATGGTGACAGCAGTCACGAAATTAAAAGACGCCTGCTTCTTGGGAGAAAAGTGATGACAAGCCTAGACAGCATCTTAAAAAGCAGAGACATCACCTTGCCAACAAAGGTCCGTATAATTAAAGCTATGATTTTCCCAGTAGTGATGTCTGGAAGTGAGAGCTGGACCATAAAGAATTGATGCTTTTGAATTATGGTGCTGGAGGAGACTCTTGAGAGTCCCATAGACTGCAAGAAGAACAAACCTATCTATTCTGAAGGAAATCAGCCCTAAGTGCTCACTAGAAGGACAGATCGTGAAGCTGAGGCTCCAGTACGTTGGCCACCTCATGAGAAGAGAAGACTCCCTGGAAAAGACCCTGATGTTGGGAAAGATGGAGGGCACAAGGAGAAGGGGACAACAGAGGATGAGATGGTGGGTCAGTGTTCTCGAAGCTACCAACATGAGTTTGACCAAACTGCGGAAGGCAGTGGAAGACAGGAGTGCCTGGCATGCTCTGGTCCATGGGGTCACAAAGAGTCGGACACGACTGAATGACTAAACAACAACAATGGATTGTACACAACTTTGAATGCGTAAAAAAGAATGAAGCCTGGTATAAAAATGTTTTAAGTATATGGATTGGTAGTCAGAAAGCCAGGCATTGCCCATGTTTAACAAAATGGTTGGGGCTGAAGCCAAAACCACCAGGATGTACATTTCAGCAGCGGCTCTTGCTAAGTATTTTTCAAAAAAAAACAAAGCATTTTCCATTTAGTGAGAATTTGTTTGTTTAACTGTTGCCTTATTTATGCTAGTACAATTTGTGCAACTAAGTTCCTCTCCAAAATATCTAGGCAAAACAAAAATCAGCTCTGATTTCCAATAAGTGAACTGAAGATTAGCCCACCTCTGTGTGTGTGTAGACCTCGGGGTTCTGGCTGTAAATCTTCGCTATCTGGTTTCCTGTAAAACGCTGCAAAAGACAGGCCAATGCTTAGGAACACAAACTGTAAATTGAGTCAATAACCATTAACTCGGCATAATGAGTTCAGGACGCTGCACTTTGGGTATTTAATTTGTCTGACGCATGATGGAAGTTGTTTTTCGATTGCAATAGGCACAAAACAGACTATTATGCATCGGCTCATTATGATAATTCTGTTGGGAAACTGCCAGGGAGATATAGTCCATCATGGCCCCAAGCCGGCTGCCGGACTTCCATCGATCTCCCGTAGCCAGGCAGATCCAGCAGTTAGCGACACGAAGCCTCAGAAATAGATTGCCACATTCCAGGCTTGTGCACACTGTTCTTTATCAGCAGAACCACAGCCAGAAAGCTTGCACCGTAGAAGAGAGCATAATTTACAGACTTTATTTAGCGTTGAACAGAACAAAGAGAAAACATGACCGTTCTGTGTCAGTGTCTCTGACCGACTGAAATCGAAAGGAAACAGCAAGCATAAACATCCTGTGACTAGGACATGCGCAGACTCTGTGACTCTCAAAGCCTGCTCTCTCTTAAGGTGGAACGGAAATATCCTAACATCCTCCCCCTTTCCGTGTAACCTGTAGTACCTGTGGTTCACCCAATTGCAACCTTTGTACATAAACCGTATGTTGTTCTCTGTTAACAACCTTAGACAACAGATCAGCAGGAACTTCATTTCCTGCCATGTAGGACACCCGAATCAGTCCTTTCTGAATACACTCTCTTGCACGATGTAGCTTAATCTGCAAGCACTTGGTTCTTTGCTTGCATCAACCATTCACAATCCATGAGTGAAAATGACAGAGCATTGAGTTCTGCTTCACAGGAACTTAGGCTCACTGTTGTTTGCTTCTTGCACAACCAGTCAAACAGGCAGTGGTTGTACATGTAGCATACTCCAGAAGTGCTTGTACCATCTGTGGTGTCACTTCCAAAACTTGCATCTGCAAAGATTTCAAGACCTCCAGTCTTCTGACTGGTGAACCTCAGCCTGTAGTGCATAGTCCCTTTCAAATAGCGGGCTATGCGCTTCAGAGCTTTCCAATCCTGAACCGTAGGATTGTTGGCATGTCTGCTAAGCAGATTACAGCTTACAGCTATGTCAGGTCTTGAACATCTGGCAATGAAATTCAGCTTGCCTAGAACGCATCTGTATAGCGTTGTGTCAGAAAACGCTTCAGCAGTACTGTCTACCTGGTAACCTGTCACCATCGGTGTGTCTGCTGGGTTTGCATCAACCAAATTCAACCTGGTTAATACATCAGCAATTTTCTGTGTTTGGTGTACCAGAAAATTACCTGCTTGGTCCTTCTCCACCTGCAGAGAAAGATAGTTGGATACCTCACCAAGATCCTTCATGTCAAAGTGCTCCTTCAGCTGAGCTAGGGTGCTTTGGTAGAAAGCCTGATTCTTCCAAAACATCAGAAGATCATCAACAAAACATAAACAATACAGTTTGTTTTGCCCCTCCTCCTTGACAAACACACATGGATCAGCTTTGCCCTGGTGAAAACCTAGAGAAAGCAACGTTTCAGTGAGTTTTGTGTTCCAACACCTGGCACTCTGCTTGAGACCATATAAGGATTTCCGCAGTTTACAGACCATTCCCTTCTGTATCTGCATCCCGTCAGGTGGAAGCATAAACAGCTCTTCGTTCAAAATCCCGTACAAAAAAGCTGTATTAATGTCGTGGTGGGAAACATGCAGTTTCTCCTCCGCAGCAATCTTGAGCATCAGCCGAATGCTCTCATATTTGACTGTGGGTGAGTAGGTCTCATGGTAATCCTGTCCTGGTACCTGTGAAAAACCTCTGGCAACCAATCTGGCTTTGTGTCTGACAACCTTGCCATTCTGGTCTGTCTTGGCCTTGAAGACCCATTTGCTGCCAACCAGTCTCATACCTGGGACTACCGGTACCAGTTCCCAAGTTTGGTTCCTGTTCAAGGAATCAACTTCAGCCTTCATGGCATTTAGCCAAGGCTCAGCATCTTTAGAGGTTAACTCCTGAACCTCTTTGAAGCTTGAAGGTTCCCACACCTTCTCTGAGCTACTAAGAACAGCAGTTGCAGTCTTAGCAAACTCATCAGCAAATCTCTTAGGAGGTCTGCCTTTGGTCGCCCTTTCAGACCTACGTACTAGACGCAAGTCTTCTGGACTCATCTCCTCTTTCTTAGGAGAAAAATGACCAATGGTGAACAGTGGTTCTTCCAGTTCATTGTCAGACGCATCAGATGGTCTGACTGAGGCCTTTGCACTCTTGTAGTCTGCTGTGTCATCACTCTCACTGACATCAGCAGCAGCGCCGCCCACTGAACTGGAATCCGAACTCTGATCATCATAATCATCATCATCATCATCCTTATCATCATCATCCTCAGCAGCTTCCTCAGCTTTAGCTGCTTGCTTGACATCACCTTCATCCTCCTCTGGGTAACTCTGGAAAATTCCCACATTTTCCCCCCACTTAGGATTGTACTCAACACTCCTTGTGAACTTTATGGACTTAGAGTTAGTCATCCATACCCTGTATGCACCTTTTTCGTACCCCATGAACAAACCATGTGCCCCACGCTTCCCAAGCTTGTTGGTTTGTGGGGTGCGTACCCACATGTCAGAACCAAAAATTCTCATGTGTTTGGTGTTGGGTTTCTTGCCAAACATCTTCTCATAGGGGGTACAACCAATGGGTGATGACAATCTGCGATTAACGGAGTAAACCAGATTCCCCAAAGCCTCCCCCCAAAACTTATCAGGGAGATTGGCATCATGCAACAAGGTTTTCATTCCTTGCAGCAATGTTTGATTTGCTCTCTCCGCAATCCCATTCATCCATGGCGATCTGGGGGTTGACATGTCATGCTGGATTCCCTTCTCAGTCAGGAAAGCTTCAAACTGCTGAGAAGTGAATTCCCCGCCCCGATCGGTAAAAAGACAGGAAATACGTTTACCGTGAGCATTCTCCAACCAAGCACAGAATGCCTTAAACTTCGGAAACGCTTGCGATTTCTGTTCGAGCAAAAACACATGAATGTACCTAGAAAAAGAATCAATTAGAACCATGAAGAACCTTGCTCCTCCTAAAGAGGGCGTAAGTGGCCCAACCAGGTCTGCGTGCACTAGCTGGTAGGGCTTGGAAGCCTGCCTGCTAGACTCTTTGCCTTTTGGAGCAACCTTCACCTTGTTCTCAGCACAAGATACACATTTCATGTGATATTTACAGGGTTTGATGTTCAAACCCTCAACCACCTCTGGCATCTTGGCCAGTGCCTTCCAAGAGAGGTGACCAAACCTTCGATGCGCTTCATGAATGCAACCTGCATGAAGAACTTTGTTAGTTTGTGCAACACAACAAGAATCAGCATTAGATACAACAGCAGTGTCATCATAAGTTATATGGAACAAACCATCCATAAACTTTGCATGCAAATAGTCCTCTTTGCCTTTACTGATGACACAGACGCTCCTCTTGAAGGAAATCTGAAAACCACGTCCAGTAAGCTGCGGGACGCTCAATAAATTGCTTGCAGCTCCAGGAACATACAGTACATTACTGATGGTTGTATGCAAACTTGCAAGTTTCACAGTCCCTTCTCCTGCAATTTGCAACGTCCTTCCATCAGCCAGGTGGATCTCACCTTCCTGAGGCTTGAAGGAGATAAAGAGGTGCCGATCCTTTGAGATGTGGCGGGTACAGCCCGAATCAACAACAAAGCTGCCTTTGGCTGTTGGAGCAGCCTTCACAGCAAGCAAACCCTTGTTTTCCACTTGCTTGGGCTTTTGCAGCTTGCCCCCCTGCTGCTCCTGGCCAGCAGACGTGCCTTTAGCCTTTGGTGAAGCTGTGCCAGCAGACATAACCTTGTCTTCCACTGGCGTGGGCTTTTGCAGCTTGCCCCCCTGCTTCTGGTCAGCAGACGTGCCTTTAGCCTTTGGTGAAGCAGTGCCAGCTAACAAAGCCTTGTTTTCCACTGGCGTGGGCTCTTCACCCCCCTTCTGCTTCGGGCCATCTGCAGACGCCTGTTTACCTTTGCCTTTCCGGCCTCTGCAAAGGCGATGACCTTGGTTCTCACGAGAAACAGAGCTCTCAGCTGCCGACTCCTTGGCTCCCCCTGGAGGCTGGAATGCTGCCTGGGATGACATCACAGTCTGCTCCCCCTGCAGCTTGCAACCGGTGCCCTCAGCATCCCTGCATACACTCGCATTCTGGGAAACAGCTTGGACCTCCGATGCAGTCAAACTCTGGGCTGGGACAACTGAGTTGTGAGCTTTCATCAAAGCATACCACATTCCACGTGCAGTGGTGTTGCCAGCCAGCGTCTTAATTTCCTCAAGAGATACGGATAAGACTATTACGTCAATCGCCTTCGAATCATCGGCTTTCCATCTCTCTGTCAGAGGAACTGGGGGGGCCTCACTCACGGTATGCCACACCCTAAACCGACGCAGCAAACTCTCACACCATTTTGCCCAGGTCTCATAATTCTGCCCATGTAACTTAAGGCATTCAGCATTTGCCTCAGAAGCTTCAAAAGCGTGGAAAAACTCCATTCCAGCTTTTTACTTGAGCCGTGAGCCTTTATGCCTTCTTATCTCGGCAGCTCATTAATCACGATGCCTTTTGGCTCGGCTCCCAGGCCAATTAAGCCTTGCCGGACATCAAAGGCTCCTTGTTGAGGTAAACAGAAAAGCCTCCGCTCTCGCTGCTTTCGCTTTTCACATACCTCTCAAACGCAGTCTGTTGCAGCTTTACTCTCCTGTAGGTGCTGTGAATCTGGGCCCGAAACCTTGTTGTTGGGAAACTGCCAGGGAGATATAGTCCATCATGGCCCCAAGCCGGCTGCCGGACTTCCATCGATCTCCCGTAGCCAGGCAGATCCAGCAGTTAGCGACACGAAGCCTCAGAAATAGATTGCCACATTCCAGGCTTGTGCACACTGTTCTTTATCAGCAGAACCACAGCCAGAAAGCTTGCACCGTAGAAGAGAGCATAATTTACAGACTTTATTTAGCGTTGAACAGAACAAAGAGAAAACATGACCGTTCTGTGTCAGTGTCTCTGACCGACTGAAATCGAAAGGAAACAGCAAGCATAAACATCCTGTGACTAGGACATGCGCAGACTCTGTGACTCTCAAAGCCTGCTCTCTCTTAAGGTGGAACGGAAATATCCTAACAAATTCTGCTCGCCTTTCGAAAAAGCAGGAGAAAAATGAAAACTGCAGCAAGAGAATTCCTGGCCACAATTTACATTCCAGAAATGACAGATCAACGGAATGTGCAATGCTGGTTGGCTAGGCACACTCCCATCACAATCCAGGAATCGCCTCAAGTTCTTAACTGGTTAAAGTCATTCAGTCTGTACAACTCAGCGAGGAGACTGGTTAGATCCACACTAGCTTCTAATTAAAGTTGCCGAGGATCTTGCTGAAACCAGCTTACCATATTTTTCCATGTATAACACGCCCCCCCCCCCCCCGTGTATAACACGCCCCCTATTTGGGGGGTCTAAAAACTGAGAAAATGGGGGGAGATTGCGCAGAGTTGTTGAGCTTTTTTTGGGGGGGGTTACCTAAATACGCTCACCCGCCAGACAAACGCTCCCACCAGACCAACAGTTCTGATCGCACGCAACACAGAAGCAACCAATCATCAGACCGCTCGCTGCCGACAGCTTAAAATCACCCGTCCAATTGCCGCGGCAGCAACCAATCGGCCACAGCCACCAATCAGCCGCACTGTTGCCGCTGACAATCTTCTGCTTGAGGCAGCAAAAAATTCTCCGTCCCCCCCCTCTGCACTTCACATGTATAAGATGCCCCCAATTTTTTTACCTTGTTTTAACGTAAAAAAAAACTAGTCTTATACACGGAAAAGTACAGTACAGTGGTACCTCAGGTTACGTACTTGATTCGTTCTGGAGGTCTGTTCTTAACCCAAAACCATTCTTAACCAGAGGTGTGCTTTCACTAATGGGGCCTCCTGCTGCCGCCGTGCAATTTCTGTTCTCATCCTGGGGCAAAGTTCTCAACCCAAGGTACTACTTCCGGGTTTGCGGAGTTTGTAACCCGAAGCATTTATAACCCGAGGTACCACTGTACTTCTCAACTGGGGGTCTTAACATCAGCATAAAAAACTAGGGAACCTGTGGGGAACCTCCAGCTCATGCACCATTCTTGACCCCCCCTCCCAAGGTCCAAGATCAGTACAGGCGGGACTCAGTCCTGCTGGGTGTTGCTTCACAAGCACATTTCAGGAATGCACTAGCAACACAGGCCCCTGCAGAGAGAAGGATTGAAGCTTCTGCTCATCAATTGAAGAGTGTAGAGTAGATGAAGTAGATCCCTCTCTCCACCCTTGTAGAACAACTCTGACAGGTAGACAGAACTACCCACCTGTCAGTCACCTGCTATCATCATAGCATCAGATGGCTGTCAGGTGGGGAACTAGGCCCACCTGTCAAAAGTTGGCCCAATCTAACCAATGAGGCCAAAATGGTTTTTCACCCCTCAATAGGAGGTATGCATTCCCCTTTAGAGAAGAGGGCGTAATCATGATTCCCCTAACCATAACTGTTATCTGAACTGGAAAAATACTTCTTTCATTAAATTTTTGTCCTGCTATTCCTCCGAGGAGCTCAACACAACGTCTCCTCGGCCCATTTTATCCTAACAGCAAAATAATTTAAAGACTCTGTTCAGCCAAAGACCTTATTCATGGGTGTATGAGCAGGAGAGAAGATACAAGTGGGAACCTTGTGCCCTTAGCATCTGGCGCACACAAAAACCTCTTGGAATGACTTGTTCTCATTTCCAAGAACAGCCTCAAAAGCCGAACTTTAGTCTTGCTTCTCAGCTCTCACCTCGTAGGCTCGTGAACCAGTGACCTCAGCAAGTTTCTGAGCCCCTCCGACAGCTTTTTCCAGAGAGCAGCACTGGGCAGTTGTGCTGGAATCCATCCAGACAGGGCTGTTGCTGACAGAAAAGCAGGACTATCGGGGATGAGAAAAAAACAGTGTCAGAAAAGTGGTCAGTGCCAAACCAGCAAGCTGGTTTAGGAACAATTGCACATAGCTGGGTGGCGCTGTGGGTAAAAGCCTCAGTGCCTAGGGCTTGCCGATCGAAAGGTCGGCGGTTCGAATCCCCGCGGCGGGGTGCGCTCCCGTTGCTCGGTCCCAGCGCCTGCCAACCTAGCAGTTCGAAAGCACGTCAAAGTGCAAGTAGATAAATAGGTACCGCTCTGGCAGGAAGATAAACGGTGTTTCCATGCACTGCTCTGGTTCGCCAGAAGCGGCTTAGTCATGCTGTACGTCAGCTCCCTCGGCCAATAAAGCGAGATGAGCGCGGCAACCCCAGAGTCGGCCACGACTGGACCTAATGGTCAGGGGTCCCTTTACCTTTACTATTTTGCATAACAACATGTGATTACAAGGGGGAAGAGACCATGTGCGAGTCTCTATAGCTGGCCAAAAGAGTTTTCACTACATCACTCTCTGGTCTGAAGTGGATGCAGCCGGGCAGGAACTGCCTCCTTTCATAGCCCGAGGCAGCACAAAATGAAGCAAGATGTGTCAGCCTGCAAAGGGAAAAGGCCTGCCTCTTTGGCAGCATCAATAGAGGAGGGAAATGCATTTATCCTATAAGACAAATACTTAGGACCCAAGAAAAAGGCTGGTTTGGATGATGCAGATGGGGAAACCTGGTTTGTGTTGGCTATTTGTAGTTTAGTAGCGCTGCAGAGAGCTTGCCGGGGAGACCATGCATAAACAAGGAACTCAAAAATATCTTAAACAAGGTTTTAATAACAAAACAAAAACTCCTTATACACTAAATACATCAACAACAAACCAGACCCAACCACCAACCCATCCCCCAGGGTAATGGGAGAGCTAGGTGCTGCTCCTTATATACTACACCCAATTGCTGACACAGCTTGATTAACACAACTCAGCAGCACCTGCTATGTTTCACAGCTGTAAGACTGGGTCTCGTTATTTGCCTTGGCCCTGGCCCTTAAAGACATACACAACTTGTGAAGCAATAATGAACCTTCACATTTTAAAGTGACCATTCAACAGTTTGAACCTGATGTCATGGCTGCAGAAGAGTGATGGGAGGCACCAACTGGGGAACAGCAAAGGGAACCCCCGGGGAAGAAGGTTCAGAGCCAGGGGACTGATGGTGGGACGACAATGAGTGGCCAGAGGGAGAAGATGGAGCAGACTAGGAGGAGGAGGAGGTGTCAGAAGCTGAAGAGGCAACAGGGTTTAGTGCATGAGTAGGCAAACTAAGGCCCGGGGGCCAGATCCGGCCCAATCGCCTTCCAAATCTGGCCTGCGGATGGTCTGGGAATCAGCATGTTTTTACATGAGTAGAATGTGTCCTTTTATTTAAAATGCATCTCTGGGTTATTTGTGGGGCATAGGAATTCGTCCATTCCCCCCCCCCCCAAATATAGTCCGGCCCTCCACAAGGTCTGAGGGACAGTGGACCGGCCCTCTGCTGAAAAAGTTTGCTGACCCCTGGTTTAGTGAGTCGGACGAAGCTGTGGCAGAGCGCAGTCCGGTCTCCGTGACAGGAGAGGAGCAGGACCAAGAGACAGAGTTGAGGCAGGTTTCTGAAGAATCCAGGGAGTCTCCTCCTGCTGCTGTCACCAGCTCCCCTCCTCCCTGGTCTCCCAGAACATATAGAGAAATGAAGAGGGCAGAGCAAAGAGAGACAAGACGGTGGAGTCTTAGGCTGCTGGGCACTGGGATAGGAGCCTTAGAGAGCGGTGGGAAGGTGGGGACCTTCAGTCCTCGCAACTGCTTCATTGGGGAATCAACTGGGAAGAGTTGCTGTGATCACTAGGCCTGCGCTGTTTTAGTTTATTTGAATGAAGAGTTAACTTCATTCATAAAGAGATGCTTCATTCATAAAGCACCGGGTGTTTTATTGACCTCCACCCAACTCCAGCTCCTGACACCCATACTCAGCCAGGAACTTCACCCATGATGCCAGGAGCTATCAGAGTTCAGCCCTATCTAGACCTGGGGTCTTTGCAGAGGGAGCAGGACTCTCCAGCAGATCCCAGCACCACCTGTAACCCTGAGGAGCCACTGGATCCAGACACCCCAACCATCTGGATTTCTGGCTGGCTCTCAGAACCCCCTTCGTCACCCACAGGGCCACAAAAGCGGAGGACTGGCAGGAGATTCAGAGCTGCCAGTGAAATGCCTGGATCGCTGTACATGAGGCTACTTGGGAAGTAGAAGCATATGGAAGCACCTGCCCAGATCAAGATCTGTCCGAGAGCCAGGAAAGGGTGACACCTCCAGCTCCTATGTAAGCTCCCAGCCTGAGCTGCTTTGCTGCTGAAGCAGCAACTCCCTTAACAGATCCAAGCCTTCCTGAACCAGGAAAACAGGTATAGTTCTAGAAACCAGGAACCAAGGTTATGTTCATGGCTTTAGCGTGTGATGAGCCACTGAGACTAGAAGGTTGGAGCCTTTCCCTGAGCAGTGGAGTTTGCAGGTATTGGCTCCTTCCAACAGCAAAGGCTTTAAAGGTGTCCAGTTCATACACCCGCCACTGTTATACACTTCTTGTTCAGAGGAAGAAAAAGAAAGCCTCTTGTCTGCATCATCATTTGTGCTTATCCTTTGCTAAAAGGAATGCAAAGCATGCTTCAATTATTTCTAAAGTCAGCAAGGAGCTGGGAAAGTGAGCGAGGCCTTTAAGGGTCAATGAGCAACAGTAGACTTAAACGTCCTTCCAAACTCCTAAGATAAGTTACCTTCAGGGACTGATGCAAAGGAAGATCAGGCGATAGGTTTTGTAAAACAGAGTTTGCACCTTCTTTCCAGTAGACGCTTCCATGTTGCTGTTAAGAGAGCAAAGGCATAAAATAAAAGCAGAGTGGCAAGTTAAGATTCTCTGGATTCCCACCAACTTTAAAATACACTTGCATGCTACTAGAACATCAATAATGGTGCCTTTTAAGGATACTAAAATAAGCTTGAAGGCAAGGCCATTTTCATTATCACAAATCATGCCGGTAACGGAGGCTCGCCCATGGCAGGGGCACACTCCCAGATCACTCCCATTCTGCCTTCTAAACCTACTTGGCTCAAACTCCAACTCTCCACAGGCTTCTATGGTCAGTGCAAGGGCTCCTGGGATCCCACTTGCAATGGTTCATGGGATTGCTAGGCGCTGTTTTCACACCTTTTTGCCCTTTCTGGGCTCTTTTTAGGCTGTTTTTGCAATTCTTAAAGTCATTTCCAGGTTTTGTGTGATGCATGTGTGCATGGTAGCACATCAATTGGCTGTTGCCTGCGCATGCAATCCAGAATAAAGGTTCTCCCACTCTTTCACACACACCCCTCTATACTTTTAACTGACCTGCCCAGCTCCAGACAAAGCTTTCACTCTGGAGAAGTTAAATCCAGAAGACTTCATCTTTTCCAAGATCATATCCAGGGCCTAGAAGAACAAACATGATCAAGACTGACTGCTGCACTCCAGGAAATTATGAATCCCAACAGGCTTCAGAATTAAATAGGTAGATTCCTGTCATCAGTGACAGAGAAGGAAAATGGAAGAATTGGATAATCAGTAGAAGGTCTCTCGAGAAACTGAAATGATTAGCGTGCTGAATAAAAGCATTTTTCAGATGAAGAGAGGGGGGGAAACCTTCAAACAAGTTTAGTACACATGCTAATCTTCCGGGCCAAACTAAACATCACAAATACAACCTTCAGATGAATAAATCTTCATCTATTAATTTCAGTCAATTAACAGTGCAATCTTAACCAGATATACTCAGATGTAAGTTGTATTTAATTCAATGGAACTTACTGCCAGGGAAGTGGGGTTAGGATTCCAGCACAATCTATTAAACTTGAATGCAAAAAAACACACAACAGCAGTTCTGAAGCACAAAGCACATGGTCTTTGTTTCTAAGATGGTGCCTGCTTGCTTTGTAGCAGGCATCATCTTATAAGAAGCATCCCTCCTATCTCTCACAGCCAGGAAGCCTCTTCCATAATTGAAAAACTGCAAACACTAAATAGTTGAATTAAAAATTGTGCAGAAATAGAGATTTAAGCCTGCTGTCCTTTTTCCAGTTGAAAGGGTTAGAGTGATAAATCAAAAGCCATTGAATAAATTAAATATTTCCATCTTAATTACCATGAATCTGCATGTAACATTAACCCAACAATTCATTCTCTTTTGCAAAGTGCTTTTGGGAGGTGGCAATTTGCAGCAGAGGAAGAGACATGAAGGGAAATACCACATATGTTTCCCACTCTGACTGTTTTAACTACAATTTTCAACCATCAGCAGCTGTCAGGGGTTTTCAGACCAGCATATACCACACAGACATAGATCTGGGATTCTTTAGCTGGAAAATTAGAGTTTCTATGGGAAATGAAGAGTTAAGCACTCCTCCCCTACCAACCTTACACCTTTCTTATTTCTTCTCCACATAAAACACACCAAAATATCATAGAATCGGAAGGATCCACCAGGTTCATGCCATCCAACCCCTTGCAACACAGGAAACTTTTGCCCAATGTGGGGCTTGAACTCGCAGCCCTGAGATTAAGAGTCTAGTGCTCTACCAACTGAGCTATCCAACCTCACTCAACTTTGAGGTGACAAATATGCCTTGAATCTTAAGGGAAACGTGCCGCAGAACAATATCATGCCAGCACAACCCTTGAAAGAAGGCACATGCTGGGAAAGTGGCCATACTAACATCTGGGCAGTTCTGCTGTGCCGATTTGCATGGCACATGGCTGACGTTCAACCATCTGCTGGACTAAGCTGAGCGCAGCCAGTGTAAAAACGGCAAAATAGATTTGTACCAGCAGAAAGGCAGAGGCTAAAAGGAAATTTATGCATTTATTTATCAGTTTCAGAAAAGTGTATGTTTCACTTGATTAAAATGTTCTTCGTTCTCAGATGTCTGTTTCTCAGAAGAGCTAGAAAGAACCCTCAACACAAGGTGAGAAACGCTATCATTCTAGCGTGGTTACAATGTGCTTATAGCAGCAGCACACTGTAAACTAAGCAAGCAGCTTCTTGGTTTTTCAATAGGCCAAGATCTGTGGATGCACCTCTGAGGTGGGGAATTTCAGCCCCAGGAACTGAAGGCGATCTTCCCAGGCTTCTCCAGCCAATCCTCAAGGCTCTCCACAGGCCATCCCACCAGCATCCCAGGCCACACCTCTCACCTGCTTGTGGCTGGTTGGAAGCTGTGCCTGAACTGTGATTATGCCTCTTGGTTCTCTGGATTGAGAACTGTGTGTGCACATGTGTTTGTAGGAACCTCTGAGTTTTGGATGGCTTATGTTCCGAGGCACTACGCACATCTGTGAAATCACGTATAATTGAATCCCATTTAAAAAGCCTGCCAACACCCAGTTCCACCCCCGTTCCATCCTTTGAGTGATGCTTCAGTGAGCTCTTTATGATGTTTCCAGGGGTTTGGCGCGATGCGAGCATACACGGTTGCACACCTATTGAACGCATGTAAATGGCGGGCTGCCTGTATTTCTTTTTCATTACAGTGGTACCTCGGGTTACATACGCTTCAGGTTACATACGCTTCAGGTTACAGACTCTGCTAACCCAGAAATAGTACCTCGGGTTGAGAACTTTGCATCAGGATGAGAACACAAATCGTGCTCCGGCGGCGCGGCAGCAGCAGGAGGCCCCATTAGCTAAAGTGGTGCTTCAGGTTAAGAACAGTTTCAGGTTAAGACTGGACCTTCTTAACCTGAATGGACGAATTAAGTACTTAACCCGAGGTACCACTGTATTTGAAAAGAAGGTGCATTTATAGCTAGTTGACGCTGCATACACACTTCCTTTTTTGCTCCAGTTCACGTGTAACGTCAAGTCCCCACCCTACCCATGGTTAAGCCATGGTTTGACTAAGCATTACATCCAAACTCGGACTCAGACAAACCTCAGTTACAGCTCCAGACAAATCACGAGCCATGGTTTGGACATAACAATAAGCCAAACCATGGCTTCAACCATTGCTAGCACAGCAGTGGCAGTTTAGTTTCTCCATACTAAGAAGTCCCAAGTGGTGCAACTTTTCTTCAAGTTGTTGATTGTTTTGGTTGCCCTTTCCTGAGCCTTTTGCAACTCGAGAATATACCGGTACTTTCTGAGGTGAGGCAACCAGAACTGTACACACTACTGTACTTTTCACTTGTCAGTTGGCTTTATTTCCCAAAAAATAATAATGTATCTAGGGATGGGGTATAAGAGCTAAAATGGCCACTCAAAAAACTCCAATGTTCGACAAACAAGGAAAAAAGCAGAGCCGAACTGGTTACTCTTCCCCAAAGAACAAAGAGATAAAAAGCAAGAAAGAGTAATACAGCTTTCAAGTGGTTAAAGAGTGTAATTATGTCAAAACTCAGCTTAATCCCAAACAACGTTGACATCATTTGGAAATTAATGCATCTGTTACCACAAACAACGATACAAAATGTGACTACTTGAAGAAATGAAGAAAAAGAAGAAGAAACATGATCCAGGAAACTGCAGCGTCAAAAGGATCCTTAACAGCATTCCAAGTGAAATAGAAAACAAGCAAATTATAAATTGTCTGGCAAATGTAATGGTTTCTTGTGTAAAGTAATTTTAATAATGCTGAGCTAAGAAGCTGAATCATCTAATGACACAGACAGAGCCAAGCGACCAAATTTAGAAACAATGGCAGCTCCTAATTAAGAAGAGATTTGCCCTTCCAAGTTACAGTCTCTGTACTAGGTAATCACTTTGCACTCCTGCTACTGAAGGATCTGGAGCGTGCGCAAAAGATTTCGGAAGTAAGCACAGGCCCTGCTCTCCTACCCAATGAGAGGGGCACACCACTGTCCATTTGGGTTTCCTTTCCCTGAATAACAATCTGTCCCTCACCTGGTCCTGCTGAACTTGTGATCCCCAAGACTGAGCAAAGACCAGCAGCCACTTCTTGTGACCTGATAGAAATGCTTGAGGAGACTGTGTTTTGTCGTTCCCGGAAAGCAGCAAAACTAGAAAGTTTATCAAGGTCCACATGGGCTACCATACATGGCTGCTGGGCTGCATTCAGTTTGGTAGGACATCTATGAGGATACCTGAACAGCAACTATGTTTAGCATTAGCCCAGAACCACATGGCAAGCACTTGCAAGAATATGGCAAGTATTTCCAGAAGCAAAACGCTGTCACAGCAGAAAACTACCTTTACACCACAAGGCCACTGCTAATGCTGGTCTGATTCCCATCTCTAGTACGTACAAGGAGAGATGTAGCAGATCAACAGAGAACCATCATACTGTAAGATTCAGAAGTGCAGTAAAGATACTTCTAAAACCTTTTGAGCCCCATGCAGCGGCTCTTACAATTTACTCAAGACCACCAAATGCACTTCATTGCTGAGTAACGACCTGAACCCGGATATTCTAAGTGAAAAATGAATTATGTCATCCGCAGCACAGAACAGAGTCAACCATAGTTAGAGGTAATTCTAGATCATTGCATCTTCCTTGTTGGCACAGAGATTTTGCTAGGCCTCTATTTACATAAACCTAAGCAAACAGGCAACGTGTCATTTTGAAAAAGGTAATCCTATAGGGCAACAGACAGGAGGGCAAATAGGGAGAAGGGAGAGGATTGGAGCCAATTGCAGGAACCCACCGGCCTTCCTCTCCAGGCACCGGCGACATTACTCAAGCATCACTTACCTTCACCCACATTAATACAGGTGAAGTCACGGTCAGTCTGTCACTGTGAACATGGACGCCACCTTGAGTGCTGCAGGAAAAACAATGCCTAGGTGAATAAAACTAATTCATTAATTCAATTTACATTTTCCCAAATAACACACAAGTACTCTCTTGTACACAGCTAGGACAGTTCTTTTATTGTTGTTGTTATTAAAGATTTTGTTGATTTACAGAAGTATGTGTAATGTCTCATATTTTTTCCATGTAACATTTTTACAAATCAGTTTCATTTGTTGAGACATTAGGAAGAAAAGGGGTGGAGGTGGGGAAGATGGGTGGGGGTGGGGTCGGGCGGCAATGTTTCTATTTTGCTTAATGTATGTAGGGTTTGGTGTCAGCGTTGCTCGTGTAGGTTCTCTGCTGTTCACTTGTGTTCCTTTGGTGGTGAGAGAGGTTGGGGTTGGCCTAGGGTGTGGTTATTCATGTGTGGTTGGCTGTGGTCACAGCTAGGACAGTTACCCTTAAAAAGAATGCAAAAAGAAAACGAAACATAGTGCAGTGTTACTAAAGGAATACTTTTAATCACAGCATTCTATGATCCTTCAACAGGATCTGCCCAAGCGCAAGTACAGTGGTACCTCGGGTTAAGTACTTAATTCGTTCCGGAGGTCCGTTCTTAACCTGAAACTGTTCTTAACCTGAAGCACCACTTTAGCTAATGGGACCTCCCGCTGCTGCCGCGCCGCCGCATGATTTCTGTTCTCATCCTGAAGCAAAGTTCTTAAAACAAGGTACTATTTCTAGGTTAGTGGAGTCTGTAACCTGAAGCATATGTAACCTGAAGCATATGTACCACTGTACTCCAGATGCAGAGGGAATTTTAATGCCAACGCAGGTTTAGACCAAATTAAGCACAAATGACAAAACATACCCAAATTCTGGAAGATCTTTGTCAAAATTGACACTGTCCTCATGGATGACTCGCAGTTGTTCATCTACAGCAATTACTTTCAGCTGGAGAAAAGGAAATGTTGCTGCTGCTGTTATTTATTTCATTAGGATTTGCTTCCTATGAAGCATCTCAAAGTACTGTATAATAAAAACACGTATAAAACAATTGTATATATAGAAACGGTTAAACAATCATTTATACAAGAAGTAAAAACAATTACATATGCAAAAAAACAGTAAAAACAATTACATAGATATAAAAATGCAATACAGATACCTACAGGTATCTTCCAAATAGTGGCGTGCCTTCTAGAATTAATTATATCCACTGGTGTCATTGATTCTAAAATGCATGCCTCCATTTGGAAGAATCAATAATTTCTGTGTGATCAGTCACCTAAAATAGCAAGTAGCTAGTTCATTCTGCACTTCATCCCATCTCCAGAAACTGATGATCCCTGATTAGTGTTCCAAGTCCTGGGAGCAAATTAGAGTTTCACTAAGGAAGTACTGAAATTCCCATGATTAGTTCAGAAAAATGCTTCGTGTTTTCCCAGGAGTGCCCCTGCCCTTCTTCCTTCACCATTGGCCCCTTCTTTCTTTTCACTATTCCTTTTTACAATCTTGTTTTTGTACAGATCTTCACATTCATAAAAACCTCACTTCCACTCATCCTGTCAATTTATTGGAGAGGTGCGATGGAAGGAAGATTGCTTCAGTTCTGACCCTACATCACCTTAGCTCAGCCTTCCCAAAGCTGGTGCCCTCAACGTATTTTGGATTTCAACTCCCATCAAGCTGTTTGTAGTCCAAAACATCTGGAGAGCACCAGGTTCGCAAAGACTGTTTACTTTATGTTACTTATAACTGCATTTCTATGCCACTTCTATCTGGAGTGAGACCTGTTCCATAATGAAGGCTGATCACCGAAGAATTGATGCTTTTGAATTATGGTGCTGGAGGAGACTCTTGAGAGTCCCATGGACTGCAAGAAGATCAAACCTCTCCATTCTTAAGGAAATCAGCCCCAAGTGATCACTGGAAGGACAGGTCCTGAAGCTGAGGCTCCAATACTTTGGCCACCTCATGAGAAGAGAAGACTCCCTGGAAAAGACCCTGATGTTGGGAAAGATGGAGGGCACAAGGAGAAGGGACGACAGAGGACGAGATGGTTGGACAGTGTTCTCGAAGCTACCAGCATGAGTTTGACCAAACTGCAGGAGGCAGTGGAAGACAGGAGTGACTGGCGTGCTCTGGTCCATAGGGTCATGAAGACACGACTAAATGACTAAACAACAACTACAAATGCCACCTTTACTCCAAAGAGCTCAAGGTGACATACTTGATCTCCCTATTTTATCATCACAACAACCCTGTGAGGTAGCTTAGGTTGCATGATTAGCCCAAGGTCACCAAGTGAGCTTCATAGCTGAGTGGGGATTTGAACCCTAGTCTCCCAAGTCCTGATGTGGGTGGTGCTGTGGGTTAAACCACAGAGCCTAGGACTTGCAGATCAGAAGGTTGGCTGTTTGAATCCCCGCGATGGGGTGAGCTCCCATTGCTCGGTCCCTGCTCCTGCCAACCTTGAGGTCGAAAGCACGTCAAAGTGCAAGTCGATAAATAGGTACCGCTGTGCCAGGAAGGTAAATGGCGTTTCCGTGCGCTGCTCTGGTTCGCCAGAAGCCGCTTAGTCATGCTGGCCACATGACCCGGAAGCTGTACGCCAGCTCCCTCGGCCAATAAAGCGAGATGAGCGCCACAACCCCAGAGTCGGCCACGACTGGACCTAATGGTCAGGGGTCCCTTTACCTTTACCTTTACCTCCCAAGTCCTAGTGTATCTAACCACTAAACCATGCTGGTTCTCTGTTGACAGCATCTTGAATGAATTAGCAATTATTGCTTTGGACCAGCAAGCTGTCCTCATTTCTCACCATTGGGCTCCTGCCGTCTGCACCTACCACCCCTTGAAAGGAACGAAGACCCTTCTTTCTCATTTGCTATTTATGATCTTTAGAGAGAAAGGAGTTTTTAAATGTTTTCTAAAAAGTGTAACAGCAGTGTCCAAATGAAAATGCTATCTAGTAATATGAAGTTCTCCCACTTCATCAGTTTGGTTGGGGCTATAGGAAAGTTACAGTATTTTTTTAAACAAAAATCTGCAGGTAATGACTAACTAAACTTCGTAGGTTAACCTTTGATTTCTCGTTTAAATATGCTGGAACTCAGGAAGTGCAAGTAGACTTTGCTTCCAGGTACAATTGCTGAAGCCTGCGCTAAGGGGCTGAATTTCTCCAGTTTGCCAAAGGATTTTATCAGAACTGTGAGATGTAGTGCCACATCATAAAAACCAAGGGAGAAGGAAGGGGGGAAATCACTGTGAATTTGAAACTCACAGTTCTAGAAAGACCTATCTTCCACAGCTCAGCTGCAAAAAGGCAAAAGGTGAAATCCATTGGCAAGTTTTCCTAAGCAAGCCACATTTATGTGCTCCTATTCATTTAAGAATATTCTAAGAGCCTGGCTGCTAGATCAAGCCAAAGTCCATGGGCATAGCCGGGGGGGGCACCTTTCCATCAATTCAAAATCAATACAAATCTGAAGTTCTGCCCCCCCCCCCAACAGAAGCTTGCCCCCCGCCCAAAAAAACCTGCCCCCAAAAAATCCTGGCTACACCCATCCTGTTCTCACAGCAGCCAACCTGTTGCTGCAATGGGAAGTCCAAAAGCAGCACCTGAGTGCACCAACGCTCTCCCCACCTGTGATTCCCAGCACTTCAGCAAGAGAACATGCAAAGCATGAATGTGTCAAGCACACGTTTGCAAACATCTCTGTGCCTGGACTGGCTGCAACTTCCTGCTTCTAGGGTACACTCAGTCTTGTCTCTATGTAAGGTGTGAAAAGTCCCTCAGATCCAGAATTTAAAGCAAACATGCCTTTATTTGATTTTGTGCATACTTGTAGAGGGGAGGGTGCATGCTGGCAAATCTTAACACTCGCCAACACTTAAAATCTTCAGTCATTATTATTATTATTATTATTATTCAATGCCTTCATCCGAGGATCACAGGGTGGTTTGCCATATAAAACCAGTCATCATCACATGCTGGTTTGGTTGTAAATCGCTCTGGGCTGCCTAGGGCAAAACCTAGTCTTAGTATTAATACTAATACTAATACTGCTGCCTCTTTGGCTCTATACCAGGGTTCCCCAAACTTGGGCCTCCACTACAATTCCCACCATCCCTGACCGCTGGTCCTGCCAGCTAGGCATGATGGGAGATGTAGTCCAAAAGCCGCTGGAGACCCCCGTTTGCGAAACGCTGACCTAGAGGCAGGGAAGGAACCATCGCCTCTGCCCATCCCATCAGAGAGTCTCCCGGGGGCTTCCTCTGTGCCCGAGTCCTGCGATGACGACAGGGGATTTCCTCAGAGCATGTGCAGAGCGCCTGCTTCTTTTCCCCTCCCCCCTCCTGACTCGAACCAGGCCCCCGAGGTGGGGCTGGAGAGGGGACCGAGCGCTGGGCGGGAGGAAGCCTTTCCCGCGCCGCCGTCCCTGAGGCGACTCAGGGACGCGAAGCGAGGAAGGGCGGAGGCCCTGCCCCAGCTCCGCGGCTGAAGCCTCCGGCTCCGCCTCCTCCGCCGCGTCCATTTTTTTTTGCCACGGGTACCTGCTGGGTGCTGAAGTCCCATCCCAAGTAGCTGGGCTCGGCAGGCGCAGCCATGGCGGCCTGAGGCGAGTGGGCCTCCCCGTCGTCTTCGCTCGGCGGGAGGCAGGCCCGGCGCCCGCTTTTGCCTCAGCGCCGCCTCACAGAAACGGCTCGCCCCGGCCTCTCTCCTGTGCCCAAGCGCCGGGCCCTGGTAGTTATTAACCCGCCCGCCCTGCGGCCCCTTCGGGGGCGGTGAAGGAGGACCCGCCTCTCGCTCGCTCTCTCGCCCAGGCCCGGGGGTCGAAGCGGCGTTTTGGTGGCCTCGTTGCCCGGCGTGAGCGGCCTCCTCTCGGCGGCTGTTTTCCTCAGGTTTCTCGGCGCTTCAGTCCCCACACTTTTTAAATATACAAATCACACAACAAATAAATGGTATCGGTCAGGGCACTTCATAGGAAATAATAATAACAACAACAACAATAATTTTTATTTATATCCCGCTCTCCCCAGCCAAGAGACCGGGAAATGAGATTAAACTATGGTCTCGTTCAGATTAGCAGTGAGACAGTTTGGAAAGGAAAGGAAAATACGCAAGGTTAAAAACAAAAGCGTAGCATATCATCACAAGAGGCTAACCCAAAAAAGGGGGCTGGCAATGCCTTGGCTGCTGGAATTCAGATTCAAAAGAAGGGATTCCACCCTCAAAAATAATGGATCTTGGTTGTTGCGTAACCAGCAAAGTTTGGCCTCCTTTTCAATATATATATTTTAATATGCTGCCATGCCTCACTCATAATGGCTAACGACGACAAGGATTTTTTTTATTAATTTTTTTAAAAAATTGTTTAAAAAGACAGATGAAACCCAAGCTAGTCATTCCAAAAGAAAAGTATGGTCGCACCAAAGATTTTCATAACACCATTATACAGAACTGGCAGTTTTGTTGTAAGCAAAAAATAGCTTATCTCCTGAGTTTAAGCCAATAAAAACTCAGAAATGTGAGGAGTTAGGAGCCCAACATGGTTTATTGCAAAGCAATAGGTTACAGTTCAATCTGCAAAACTGTAACCACGCTCAGTGGTTCAGGCAGTGGTATTTATAAAGTTTCAAACAAATTATTTCGATTTTCACCAATCATACATCATTACCTCATTTCATGTTTAATAAACATGCGCAATAAGCACTGGCAATTTTGCTGATTCAGTGTTGATTCCCACCGTGTTTTGTTACATTGTGTTAGTATGCATGTTGGAAACCTGTGTACATGTAGCCATTTGCACCATGTAGCAACTTACATTCTAGCTTTCAGCTTTATATTTGTGATTCACATATTGGCTTCCCCAAATTTTGCTACTTGCAAAATCATCAGTTTCACAAAGCGACAGGTTACCATAACTTCTCTATTATAAGCGCACTCAAGGATTTCCAAATACCCACAGATCTAAGGAGAGAGTGTGGGTCATGTTTTGGTTTGATGCACATAAAAACAAGTTGCAAAACTTATTGAATGACCCCAAATTAACAAGCATCTAAATCTGAGCCACTCTTTGAACCCGAGGCCCAAGCCAAATGGCAATATGCATGCATGGCATGTGGAAAATAAACAAGAACAGCTTTTCCTCCTAACACTGAGCAGGTGGGCCAGACTGAGAATAGCATGGTGAAAAAGGTACCCAACAATGGATGTGTGAACGCAGCTTGACAATTGTTTTGCTGTAGAAGTATTGCACTAAGTCTTGCAGGGCAGGCTGAAAGCTAACACCCCCAAAGTTTGACCGCAGTGTCCTCCGGCTTAAAGAAAATAACTCAGCAGTTTTCTGCTGTGAACATACCTAAAGCTAGCAATAGAGTAACAGTAGATTAAGTAGGTCTTTTCATTTTGCACGTGAGTGTTATCAAACTCTGCTTGAAAATTAATGTTGACATTGATTAGAAGCTACCCGATAAAAAGTCAGGCCTTTTTGCTTTGCTCTTCAATGGGCCATAATACAGAACAGAAGTTTCATATACTGTACTTTTTTACTTAAATACCTGTATTAACACCTAATGAATTATTTTAATTTTATAGACAAAAGTTGACCACCTTTGCTGAACTCAGAGCCAACCCTACTATTAGGCAGAGTGGAGGATATTATCCAATCACTGGTGATGAAGTAAGATTCAGCTGGCATACTGCTCGGTTTCTGTAAGTGGAATGTGGGGAGATTTGCCTCAGGCAGCAAAATGTATTGGGGAAGCCATGGCTGTACCATGGCCTAAAGATAGCATAGGCAGGGCTGAGTAACAACGATACACAGGTTGCATATACATTTCCCCCCCTTCAAATAATTATGGGCACTGTAGTTTGTTAAGCAATGCTAGGAATTGTAACTCAATAAGTGGTGAGCTACATTGCCCAGAACCTTTGAGGGCGGAAATGTGCTTCAAATGTGTTTTAAAGATATCTGTACACAGCCACAGTCCAAAATAATATTAATATTAACAAAAGCAAGTATTACCCCTATGGGGGTTATCCAGAAGGTATATCTCTCTTTTGAACTGTTCACACATTTCAGAACAGGAGTGCATATTGCTGACTCCCATGCACCTTCACAGAGGTTCACATACAGCAAAGGCACACAGGGATATCAAAGTTTCTGCTGGTTTTGCCTTCTACAATACAAATAGTCTTTAGTGGACAGGGGCACCTTGGAGAGGGAATGAGCAGGACCAGCTGCTATATTGTTCAAAGAAACAGTTTGGGATTTGGAAAATGTTCCACTTTAAGGACTATCCAGAAATGTTCCTTCTTCATTTGAATTATTTTATTGCAGCCACTCTGTACATTCAGAAGGACTATTTGGCAGAATCTTCCCTGGACTGTTCCATGTTTTGCACAGTCCTCGCAGTGATCTACACTGAATTTAAGTAGCGTTAAAGAATAAAATGTATTTGTTAAACTGTGAATATACTATTTATGTCGCCATGATCCAAAAATGAAATGTCAGGCTTAAGGTCAAAACAACCACCTGGGATTACATAATTCTACACAGTGCTTTTTTTTCTGGGGGCACTCAAGGATAGGCAGTACCGGCACCTCCCCACCTACCCCCAAATGTTAAAAGTGTGCACTTACTGCATAACTCAGATGGAGACTCTTTGCAGTTCATCAAAATCAGCTTGTAAGATACTACTCAGATTAGACTTCTGATTTTTGCTGCATTCTACAAAAAGTGAAAAGGGCCCAATAGTCCTCCAGTGGCCTCAGGTAGGTCTCTTCTAGCACCCTGGCTATGCCCCCACCCTCCTATCTCCTTTGGTATTACTTTCCCCTGGAGGACTGTTTTATTCACTGCTTTCAACCTAGTGTTCATTTTATTGAGCTGCCCTTCCATAGGCATCATGAATTCTTTCTGTGTTTCCATCCCTCCGGAGCACATTGATCTGTCAGGACCTCTGAATATATAAACCCTTAAACCAGGCATTCCCAACCTTCAGCCCTCCAGATGTTTTGGACTACAATTCCCGTCATCCCTGACCACTGGTCCTGTTAACTAGGGATCATGGGAGTTGTAGGCCAAAACATCTGGAGGGCCACAGGTTGGGGATGCCTGCCTTAAACAGTCCAGGATCACAATACCTCAAGGACTGTCTCTCATCATATAAAAACACCCAGACCCTGCATTTGAAGCCCTTCTTTGTGTGTAATATGAGGTTGAATGCAGGTGTAATGCAGGGATGACTCAATTAATTATGACGAACAAATGAGAAGTAGCTGAACTTCTGCTCCTTCTTTATTCCACATAGCTTTTACTAGCCTTACTTGGTTTGGAGGCGGAAATGTGTTATGTACTAAGCTTGGATCCTAGAACAATAGGCAAGTAGGATCCTAGAATGCAACAACTGATTGGCTTGCAGGAGAAGACCAATCAGGCTCCAGGAGGAAGTTAATCAGCCTGTTAGGCTGGTAGGACCGTAGAATGCAACAACTGATTGGCCTGCAGGAAAAGACCAATCAGGCTCCAGGAGGGAAGCAGAATCAGCCAATCAGACGGGACTCATTGTATAAAGAATGTATATAAAAGCCTTAGGGGTTTTGGGGGGGGGGGCAATTAAATCACGGTTTTACAAGCTGCAATAAGGAGCATGAAATCACTACAGGACTCCGAGTATATTTCAAAATGTAACGACAAAAGTTCCAAAGATGCAGCTGAGTGTTTTGTTCCCATCGTTTGTGGGTAACTGTTGAGCTGAACATTTGCTTTCAGTTTTCAACACTGGGCTATCTCAAATATTTATTTAAAATATCACAACAAAGAAGGGGACACCAAGAAATATGATACATGTCTTGAGTTCTGGTTACCAGCTATTTTAAAATATTTATTTTAAAAGTTAAGGGTATGGGAGAAGTGGTTAAATGAAAGAGGATCACTTCTCACTAAGGAGGAGTGCACCTGCATATTGTTTTTTTGGAGAACACTCAAGAGATAACAGTGGATTCGATTCATGCACCTAATGTGGAACAATTATTTTTCCTGTGGAACGTTTTAAAAAAACCCAACAACAACAAATCTTTGCTAAAGGGGATATAATTACAGGGGAGTTTCATCTAAAGACTTCATTCCATAGCCATACTCAACAGAAGAAAACAGATGAGAGTAGAAAACAGATGGATGCGTCATTCTATGGAATATTGATAGGGTGAAATTGGTACAAATCAGAAATCAATACCCCACAACAGAAATGTACAGTACTTGTGGACAATTGAGAAGCTGCATATTACAATTTCCAATTCTATGCAACTCTATGTCCTTTACATTTTTTTATCTTAATATCTAGGAATAGGAGATGAATAAAATAATAATAGTTGGGGGGGCAGCAGCAAAATAGTTATCACAGAGTTTACCACAATAATAATCAAATCTTATAAAATAAATATGGGGAAATTATATATAATCACAGCGAAAGTGACATGCTGCCAACATATAACTGTGTCGCTTTAAAATTAAAATTGCTACATCAACCAGCATCTTTTAGCCTTTTGTGTGCATTTGGCTGTGTTAAATGAGGTTTTGTATTTCACTGTGGGTTTTGGCAAGGCTTCATATGTTTGGACTTAAGTCAACACCGGTTCCAGCTGAACAGTTCCTGTCATTAACTTTGCTTTCAGAGGTTCAGGACACACTGGATGTATCTGAAGCAAAGTTGATATTTCAGTTGATTGAAATCAGCAGCTCTGCACCAGGTACTGAAGGGAATCCAAGCAAGAAAGCCATTGCCTGGCTCGTGAGTGACTATTTCAGATGTTACCAACACCCTTTGCCTTTTGGCAAGCACAATGAAGGAAATGCTCTGCTTTTGCCTGATTTTGTCTTTCTTATGGGAACAGATGGTGAAGGCTTATAAATATATGGGTGGTATTTTCTTAGTGACTCATCTATCAAAGCAACGAGCCTCAGACTGTTCCGGGCAGCCAACCAAGATGGACGTAAGCATGCTTGAAGAGCAATACGACTGTCTAAAACAGAAGCAAAAACTGCAGACACACATTATTGTGTTTAAAACAGGTAAGTTTTAGACTTGGCTAAAACTTTAAAAACAAGGGGTCCACAAAAAGCCTTGAAAATGTTCGTTGATTTTTACAATTGCCCTAAGCTTATGCTCACATTTGAAAAGTTAAGTACTGTACAATGTCTTCATAAGAAATAGATCCGAGGTACCTTACAGATTAACAGATGTATCGTGGCATACGCTATACAGTCTGCTAATCTTTAAGGTGCCATAAGACTCTTACTGTGTTTGCTGTAACAGATGGACAGCCCAGTCCTATGCATGTTTACTCAGAAGCAAGCCCCACATTGTTAAATGAGACTTGCTTCCTGGTAAGCTTGCCTAGTTTACAGCCTTATTCATCTACTCCCTGTGGGAATTGTTTTCACATTGTTATACACAGTCATAATAGTTAGCAAAGGCAAACGTTAACACTTCTTTCATGTTTGTGGGGGGAAGAATATCTTTTAGATAAATGTGCTCTGTGATATACTTATTAAATGTGGGTCTTGTCATAGCACAAATTTCAGCTTCAGTCCACAAAGAAAGCCACAGCTGGGTATTAACTTTACTAGAATCAGCTAAAATGCTAGAAAATAGTGAGCAAACTTTTATGCTCTCCAGAACTCTTTTTCAGGCAGGATGTTTAGCAAAAAACGACAAAAGAGGGAAAGGGGTGAGGTGGGGGGAAGCTGAACATTATGAAAAAGCCCCACTCTGAAACTGGTAAGTAAATTAGTCAGTCTTAAGAGCAAAATACATTTCAGGTTGTACCAAGAGTTATTGGGACAAAGAAACACGAATGGCTGTTCCCCCAGTTTCTTTAAACTATAGAAGGCAGTTGTTACTCTGATATGTCTCTAGTACTGAACATAAGAGATAATCTCACTGATACAGCAGGAGTGACTAACTTCTCTGGATTAGAGCTGTTTTGTATAGAGAATTGTTGTGTTAGTCCCAGAAAGTGAGAAAAGCAATGTAAGTAATTTCTTATGTTTTGTTAAATTAACTGAATCGGGTAAAATAATGGCCAAAAAAAGATGCTGATGTGGAAAAAAGTTTGGTAAGGATAACTTGAAGCACAACTTGAGGGTAAACTCTTTTCAGGCTTACCTCCAAAGAAACATGGAAAATGGGATTAAACGTATTTTCGACCAACAGTGTTTGATCCAGTACAAAGTCACTAGGGGTTGTCTTGGGCAAGATAAAGTGACTAACAAATTTAATAAAAATTTAGTTTGCTTGCATGATGTTTCTTAGAACAAAATGTTAATTATATCGTATAGCATCTACATAAATGCTATCCATTCTTATCTACACAACACACAATACAACAGTATGTAACCATTTTAGGTTGCAATCCAGTGCATATGTTTTTGAGAGTTAGTCCTCTTAATGCAACACGAACTTCTGAGTAAACATGCGTAGGGAGCATATAATTACTTTAAGAACCTAGCAGCCTGCTAAGATTCACCTTGACATTTTACTGAATGTTACTGTGAAAGGCAATCATGTGAAAACAGTACACGTAGCTTTGCCAGGTCCTAGGTGGTAATATGTAACTAGGAGAAAACGTGTTGCTCTGGATTACTGGTTATCAAATTATGTCACCGTGAACCTTCCTAACCAATTTGTTCAGGCCTCCTAGAATATAATGTTGGACAATTCCTTAGCCAAAGGAGAGAACTTCTCTTTGCAGGTCCTTCTACAATGTAATGTAAACATGCAGGTGAAAACCAGTTGCTTGGCAGGGAATGGGAAATGATGAGAAGCTAATCTGTGAGATTTTAGCCTTTCTGAAATAATTTAACGGGTACAGGAGTGGCAATGGTGGCAACACAGAAACGTAGGTCTTCACCAGCCACATTACCAACTGACTTGCAGACCACTCAGCTATCTATAGTGCCTTGCCAGGTTGTCGTTGCAGTTGCATCAGAAAAGTAGCAAAGTAAGTTTTTAACAGGAGGATAACAGGAAACACTGGAATGCATGGTTTTGCATTGCAATCATCTGGATTATTTAGGAAGGCCTGAATGAACCTATCTGTCAGTTGCAGAAAAAAACAACTAGTGTGTGGAAGCGCCCTCACGAATGACAAAATTTGGGAATTCCTCTTTATTCGCAGGTATATCAATCCCTCAATGAAGAGCATAAGACATATTAAATCAGTGTGCCCATTCATCTTCTCCCTCTTTCTTTCTTTTTTTAAAGCAGGTAATTCACTTTTCCAGCTTCTTCCTATTCCCCAACATGTCCCTATCAGGAAAAAAGGTCAGAAAATCTGTATTTTGATCAGGATTCTCATCAAAGGCAAAGAGGAGGACCTTGCAAAAAACCCAAAACCAAACATTTTGTTGCACTGAGAAGATGGTGCTCCACTCACATTTTTCAAAGTGTAACAATAGCCTACTTGGGTACAATGTGGTTATTGTACGCTGTGGCAGTTCCCCACCTTCCAAAGGGATGATGCGTTCACTCCCATTGGAATTGGTCCCAGAAAATAAGATAGGCTTACCAAAATGTTCAGATTTATGTTGGCAAAAGATTGTGAAAAGGGTTTTTTAAAAAAATAAAAAGAAGCACAAACAGAATAATTGATCTGAGGCATTTTTATGTGGGAACAATGTTTCTACTTGAGAATTTAGCAATAATAAAAATTTCAAGGTAAATAGTTTTTGTGTATGTGCACCTTTCCTGCTCTTCCCTGTCCACCAAGATGTGAAAGTGGCAAAATTAGTCATAACATAAGATCACTATAAACAGGAGGCAGCAATCTGATACCTCCTATGGTGGCTGTGAAAGACCTCAATAAATGTACAGTGGTACCTCGGGTTAAGTACTTAATTCATTCTGGAGGTCTGTTCTTAACCTGAAACTGATCTTAACCTGAAGCACCACTTTAGCTAATGGGGCCTCCTGCTGCTGCCACACCGCTGGAGCACAATTTCTGTTCTCAACCTGAAGCAAAGTTCTTAACCCGAGGTAATATTTCTGGGTTAGCGGAGTCTGTAACCTTAAGCGTATGTAACCTGAAGTGCATGTAACCCGAGATACCAGGATTGAACATCTGTCCTCCCATATGTTCAGAACAGAGGAGAAGTCTCTCCTTCTAGATGTGGCAGCCATTTTGTGTTATGCCATGTCGCCGTGGCAGCCATTTTGTGGCATGCACACTGGACCCCCCAAAGTTGGTGAATCCTTCTATAAAACTTACTGTAGTTAAGTGTTTTGCAAAAAAAAAAAAAAAATGTTGTTTGTCCAATTAAAATGGCAAGGATTTTCTGGACTGTACTCCTTGCCACTACACAAATTTTCTATGGTATCCTTGATAAGTCACTTTGTTTCCATTCACTACTTAAGAGTTCTAGGAGGAAATATGAATACATATTGTTTGACCTAGATGAGGGGCGGGTTCAGCGGTCCAGCAGGCCAGATATCTATCTACCCCCTTATACCATAGGCCACCTTTGAGAAGTGAGGTGAGGGTTTCTGATGGCACGATCACATCAAAGTTGACTCATGTGAGTGGGATTTGTTTTACCAGGAGGTTCCTTGCAGGAAGTGACACGTGTGGCACTGTGGTATAAACCACTGAGCCTTGGGCTTGCCGATCGGAAGGCCGGTGGATCAAATCCCCATGACAGAGTGAGCTCCTGTTGTTTGGTCCCAGCTCCTGCCAACCTAGCAGTTCGAAAGCACGTCAAAGTGCAAGTAGATAAATAGGTACCACTCCAGTGGGAAGGTAAACGGCATTTCCGTGCACTGCTCTGGTTTCACGACATGACTCAGAAAAACTCTGCAGACAAACGTCGGCTACCTCAGCCAGTAAAGCGAGATGACCACCGCAACCCCAGAGTCGTTTGCAACTGGACTTAACTGTCAGGGGTCCTTTACCTTTACCTTCTTGCAGGAAACAGGCTGGTAAAGGAGCATGCAGCAGCTCTATTTGAATGGCAATGTCCATCAATGAGAGGGGCTCAAATGGTGGGGGGAAGGACCTTGATCCCTAGGAGTTGGCTCCTATGTCTATTGATGAGGGCTCTGGTTTTCTGCTTATAAGTTGATGAGTAAGAGTCAAATCCTGCTGCTTCCATGGCATACCAGTTCCCTGTGGGGAACTGATGGGCACAGACAACACAGAACTGAATTCCACCCCAGCCCATTGGCCGACATCACTCAGTGACTCTGGCTGAATGAGAGACAGATGTGGTTTGGGGAAATGGCTTTTCGGGCCAGCATTGGCCCACACAAGCAGGAAGTTCTTCACATCTGACCTAAGGAGAAAACTAGCTAGCAGGACCTAACTTGCCCAATCTTGCATTTATTTTCTACATGTGATTCATTTGTGATTAGATTATGGTAAGGCAGCCTATCTTTCTGGGATGTGTTAAGATTGTTTTATCAGATTGTAACAACAGATTTTTGCAGTTGCTGATCTGGAGTGAGGGGGAGTCTCTTGCTCCTTTCTACCTATATTTGCAACAGCCCCAAATGTGAACAATCCCATCAAGCTTGTACTACTTTGCCACTTGTAATATGCAAACATATATTTTCTTCACAGGTGAGAATGAGACAGTCCCAGGGGAGTCGATGGTCAGCGCCGTTTTAATTAACAAGAAAATGAGGAAAGCAAAAGCATTTAAAGAGCGTGCTCCTGTCAAAGAGGTTAGCCTTGAATTGCCCTGCAGGGAAAATATACAAGACAGTTCACCTTGGCGGATACATCTAGAGATCCACCGCATTGCACATGGAGAACACCAGGAAGTTCCTTTGGGTGCCGTCCAAAAAAGCAATGAACAGGTTAGCTCTGACAGTGAAATACTGTCTCATAAGGAGAGGGTGATAACAAGCGAAGAATTATTAAAAGGAAGTGAACAATCTGCTGAAATACTCAGTGAACAGGAAAATTCGAGCCCTGCTGAAACGACAGACAGTTCTTATTCACATTTGACCTCAGTTACTTCACCAGCTTGGACACACGCTCACATTTCAGTCTCAAAATTGGCACCGACATCTAGTAAGCTACCCTATTACCCTTTCCCTCAGAAGAAAACTCACAAGATCTCTGAAGCTGCAAGAAGACTTGGATTGTATGTTTCACAGTGAGAGCATCTCATTAAGGAAGGAAGCCAAGTCTTGCTACGCACAGAGTCCCCTACACAGAAGCAGCTGCAGGTTCCTTCTGTTCACATGTGCAACTGCAATCAGATTCCAACACCTGTGGTCACAGGAATTGCTGTGGCTGTAGCCATGTATAGCCCAGCTTACACAAGTGTTACCCTGAGTGGGAAAGGAAAAACTGCTCATATATAGGGGTGGGGACAGCTCAAGCTACGGTATTTTAAACATTTGGCTAAAATATTCTTTTGCCCCCATCTCCTGTGCCAAGGGGCTTGTTCACATTTGGGTATTCTTTAGCTGTTAATCCACTCCCGGCACCTTTTGAATTAGATCAGAGTTGTCCACACATGCACATATTTGAATTTGTATCCAAAGAGCAACTTTGGTCTTCTCGGGGGGTTTTGAATTCATCCTAACTTCTCTGTTCTAAATAAAAGGGACTTTCACTCAACTCACTTCTGTGGAATGAGAGAAATGAAGGCTTTAGCCCAGGAAACAGCAGGGCACAATATCTACCAACCTCAGATCTTAGTCTGGAGACTCTGAAATTCTCCTGCCTCTATCAGCCTCCACGATGTATAATGCTAACCCATGATTTATTTTTAAAAACCAAGGCTTTTCCCACAGACGGTCAAACAAACACGGCTTGTTTCTCCAAAGCTTGGTTCATTTTCCAGCTGCTCTTGCCTCGTGCCCTTCCATGGGTTCAAATATGACACCATAGTTAAAGCAAGCCAAGGTTTGCCAGTCAACAACAAAGCACAACAGGAGACTGTGGTTTGCTGGCAAGAAACAAAAGTTAAACCACTGGACAGAGTTCAGGCAATCAAACAATGGTCTCTGCTTATTGGATTCAGCTGGCCCTGCAATGGGAGTTAACTGTGAACACTTTCTAATATTTTACCAAATACCTTTGATGTGCTTGTTAAGGAATGATTCCTTAAAACCAATTTTGGACTACTCAGTGTTCAGACTTATTTGAAAATGCATTTTGAAGGTTCATTGTGTAGAAAATCTTTTAGCCCCGCAATGGTTCATAAGTTCAAGTGCCTTTACTATAATATAATAATGAAAAAGCAGCAGAACAATAACGTTCTGCTTTCTAAAGTTCGTTTTCTAACAGGATTTGGCTCCTGTTAGAAAAAGAATGATTGACTAGCTGCACCTTTGGTCTGATCAGGTTGAAGAGTTCTTATTATGTCTTTGTTAATCTGTGATCCCTGGACCGTGTAAACAAGCCCACAGTGGTTCTCTAAATGTCCTGCTAATTTTGTTCAGGTGTAGATGTAACTATGAAATGCATTTTTATAAAGTGGTGATAGTGATGCTATTTCTAGAAATGTCTTATTTTCATGAACTGGAATTCAGTATTAATAAGAATGATTGACATATACTGCTTTGTTAATTCTTTATTGAAACAAATGATTCCCACCCCCCTGCACTTTCTAAAATCTGGAGTTGATCCTCTTTTTTTCCTGCCCTCTCAAGATTAAATATAGTTAATATGTAAATATATACGTTTCCTATTTTCCCCACTTCGTTTTCTCAGCTGCATGTCAGAAAGCACATATGCTTTTCCGCATCACTGAAATAAATTAATGACTTGTAATATGATTTCTCAATTCATGGAAATCTTGTTATTTTGTAAGAAATATAAATTGGAAGCACAGTTCTACTTTGCATCCAGACCAGTTGTTTTATTTTCATAATCTGCTCCTGAGAGTCAGTACTGATGTTTCATTTTGAAGGTTTTTTGGTTTTATGTGTATAAATTAATATTTGATGTGTGTACACATAGGCTGCATTCATATATTACGATAATGCATTGTGACAAGACTTTGGCTTCTCATCCCAGAGGAGGGGGGCAAAGGAGAAAATCCAAGGCATGTTCTCATAACAGCAAACCATAGTTTGAAGTTACATTTGAGTGTGTCCATAGACCATAGTGGATATTTGTATTACTTTAGTAAAAATGCATAATGCATTTTTTTCCCCTAGTCACTGCAAACTAGCATGATCGTGAAAGTTCTAGTATGAACCTTTTTGGCACATTTGTGAGGGCCTTAGGAAGTGGAGATATAAAGACCCACAGTCTTAAGTGGGGTGGAAAAAATCATTAAAATGTCAAGGATGAAAAGTTACACATAACAAAATGGAAGCCTCCTTCCCTTCTATTCTCTTATTTTAAAAGCACTTTTTCTTCTTCTGTGACATGTGCAATGCCCCCTCCCATACTTCTTTGGAAACATATGATACATCATAACCTGCTGTTCTTTGAGGGGCATGGTTGGGAGGTGGAACCCCACTCCAACATGCATTGCCCTGGAATAAACATGACTGAGGTGTGTCACAAAACCTTATACAAAAACATGTTGGTTGTAAGATGCTACAGAATGAAATCCATTTTCCTACAATGAAGTCATGTGCTTCTGGGCCAGCCACTAAATGCACAAAAGGGGGGGGGGAGTTGACAACTCCATTATCTGCAACAGACATTTTAAGCACATGGCTTCTCACAAATAATCCTGGGAACTGTAGTTTACCCCTCAAGCATCTTTAGCAAACTACATTTTGCAGGATTCTTGGGGTGGAGGAGCCATATGTTTAAAATGCACAGTACGGATGTTACCCAAAAGACTGTTGTCAAAGTCAGTCCTATATTGTGATTTCTAAATAAAGTAGTTAGTCAACACCCTTTTTAATCAACATTTTGCAAAACATGGAGCAAACGTTTGAATCCGCAGACCAGAATAGATTGTTTGTGACATTTTTGCTGGTCATAATTAAGGTGGTTTTGGGGTTTTTTTACTGTTGATTTATGTTTTTCCTGTGTGCTACTAACATACCTTCCTTTGCTTTTTTATACTATCTATAGATACACACACACACACACACACAGATTCACAAAGCTAGGCCAGGTTTCCCACTCTCCTCCTTGCCAGTTCTGCCAACTTTGGCTACCTACCCACACCTAGGACAAAAAGGGCTTACAACCTACAACCACAATCCTGTAGGTGCTTTACTCTCCCAATCGTGTTTACTGTATTTAATATTGTGTGCACACTGCCTATGGGGCCTGCAGCCTAAAATGTGCTCCTTAAAAGTTTCTGTTACGGAAGCAGTAGGTAAGCACCATAACTGCCACTATTTTTTATCTTAAAAACAGGAGCCTTTCAAATATGTGGCCCCTCCATGAGGATCCAGGAGGGCATCAACAAAAGAATGGGGCCTTTTTTGCAGTGGCTCCCTTGTGGAATTCCCTCTCCAGGGAAGCTAGCCTGGTGGCATCATGACACACATTTAGGCGCCAGGAGAAAGCCTTCCCCTTCTCCCTCACCTTTCGCCAATTCAATCTATGGACTTTTAAATGTGTGTTCCAGGCAGGGAGTGGTATTGTTTTTATTTTGTTACTATGTGTGCTTTTATGTTGTAAGCTTTTTATGTTATTTTTTATGTTACTTTTTATGTTATTTGTGTGCTTTTATATTGTAAGCCGCCGCTGTGGTCCTCGGACGAACGGGCGGCACAGAAATATCCCAACTCCGTTCCGCTTCTGAGGAAAGCTGAGGAGGACCCTCGCGCCGTTACCGTTAGGTTTAAACGAGCGCGTGAGGCGAAGCGCACACCTGGCTGAGGCAACGGTTGGCTCCTCCCCCGCGTGACGTAGGCCGGCGGCGCGTGCGGAAAAGCGGCGGCGAGCCTTTCGACGCCACAAACGAAAGAAGAACTAAAATGGCGGCGGCGGCGGCAGCGGCTGCGTCTCGGGAGCGCCGTTCCCGGTCACATGACCGCCCGATCTGGGAGGGGGAGCCGGGAGTGTTTTCTCTTTCATTTCCGACGGGCTCCCACACGTAGGAAACCCGGCAGCGCCTTCTGTTCCTCGTCAGAACCCGAGTCTGGCGGCGGGTGGGTCGCCGAGGGGCGGCGGAGGCGGCGGCCGGGAGGCGGAGACCCGTCTCCACCCAGCGCGCGCCGCTCTGGACGCGCCCTCCTGCTCCTCCTCCGCCACTGGAAGCGGAGCGGGGCGGAGAGAGGAAAGCGCTCAGGTGAGTGACGGCCAGCGGCGCCCCATAAGCAGCCGGGGGGGGGGAGAGAAAGAGGAGGAGAAAAGGGGCCCGAGCCCCTCACACTGTTCTCAACAAAGCCCCTCTCGCCTGGAGGAGGGAGGGGGTGGCAAAAGGCTACTTCAACAGTCACCTCGACCATAAATATTGACAACAGCGCCCTACAAATGCTCTCTGCGTAGGGGGCAGGGTAGGCTCAAAACGTCATCATAAAGGGTTTTAATCTGCATTTTGACAGCATACTCCCCCAAAGTGGCTAACCTGTAAAAGTATACAATGCAGTATGAAAATTTAAAATGCCCATTTCATAAACTGACATGGTGAATTGCCTTGAGATCTTTTGATGAAGGGCAGTACAGTGGTACCTCGGGTTAAGTACTTGATTCGTTCTGGAGGTCTGTTCTTAACCTGAAACTGTTCTTAACCTGAAGCACTACTTTAGCTAATGGGGCCTCCTGCTGCTGCTGCTGCGCTGCCGGAGCACCATTTCTGTTCTTATCCTGAAGCAAAGTTCTTAACCTGAAGCATTATTTCTGGGTTAGCGGAGTGTGTAACCTGAAGCGTATGTAACCCGAGGTGCCACTGTATATAAATAAAATAACATTTAATAATGCATGCACGCACACCCCACACACTGTGTCCCCAGGGTGGGTGGGTGGGAATCTGGCTTGATCTCTCTGTGCCTCATCTCTGGGGAAGCACTTAATTCCCTCCGTCACCCCCCCCCCAAGTTAAATCGGTTTGTTGCGGGCTTGTGGCATTGATGTGCTGCCAAAAGCATCCATTCAAGGTGGCTCAGGGTTAAAAGCACTGGGCACCCACACATCCAAACACATATCATTAAACCAGTAGGGTCATTACAGGTGGCCACCGCAGACGACCTCCTGTCTGAGCATTCGTTCTGAGGTGGTTGTGGGAAAGTCATGCGGTGTTGTCTCCCACAGTTGCTTATAACCGCACTTTCAGCCCGTCGCCCCTCTCACTTTTCCGTACTGCAAAAAGTCAGATTTTTAGAAGCAGGTTTGTGGCACGTGAGCTTGAAATGTGTCTTGGTTGCGGAACCTGAATTTATTTGCTGGCATCTGAATCCCACCCTTTCCTCATATGGCCCCCAAAGAAGAATTTAAGCAAAATAAATAGAATAAAACACTTTTGCAGTCAAATAGGAATATCGATTCTGTAGGGGGCTGCGGAATTTAAAAATTGCCATGAAATAAAACAGCATCATGGCAATGTACTGTATAAAACTTGGGAAAATGAAACTGTTTTCACCCCATGCCTAAAAGATGATGGTGTATGCACCGGGCAAATTGACAACTTGCAACATTTCTCTTTAGTTTCCTTGTGCCTGTGTCTTCTAATAGGAACCCGACTCATGAAAATGACACCACTGAAGGTTTCCCTGCTGCTTAGCTCCATGTACACAATTAATTCATTTTTAGTTCAACGGTGTAGCTTTTCTCCAGAATTGTGGTTACCTGAGATCTGCAGATGACAGGTGGTATACAAATTTAATAAATAATAGGCATTTGAAACCCCTCCCCTCTAGGGGATCATTGACACCTTTTTCCCCCCACATGCACCCACCCACAACATCACTGGACAAATGTGGCTATACCAACAGCCAACATTGCTGCGACTTGTCTACACCTGTTTTCAAATGGGCACACTGCAGGGCAATCAATCTGCAATAAGTTTGTAATTTCAGAATGAATTCTGTTTCTCAGTAAGTGTTTTTCAGGGGCAAAAAACATACAATAAATCTAGTTTGTATTTGGACTACATAGCGGGGGTGGTACTCTTTCTCCATTGACTCTAATACAAAATGTTTGTACACAGCCCTAGTCACTGTTTAAAGGCCAAGGGGGAGGGCCAAACTGGTAACCCTGTATCACATGTGGGGGCAAAACCCTGTGCCACCAGCCAGTCCTTAGCCCGCCTTAGGCGGTTGAAATACAATATCCTGTGCTATAGGCCTGGCTGTTTCTAGTAGACTCCTTTAAACAGCCATGTGACAGATTAAAAGCCAAAGGCAGCAGTCTCCCTGAAGTTTAAGTCTTCCCAGTTGAATCTCTGCATGTCACACAGCTATGAAAAATGCAAGAAGGAACTGGCAACTTGGTGGGATGAGCAGAGGGGTCAGATCAGTTGCTAATTGATGTGCGTTTCTTGCAATGTTCTCAGCTAAAGTATATAATTCAGTGCACCCCCCTCGCTGGTTTTCTTACAGAGGCGCTGTCTTTAAAGTTTGCTCATAAATTTACAGCGTCTGTCTGAGAAGTAGAAGTTTCACACAATAAAACATTAATAGAAATGTTTCCTCATGGAGTCTCCTTCCCTTTCAGTGTCAATGGCAGTGCAATCAATGCATATGAACCAAACACTAGAAATGAAAGCAAAACTAATGAATCAATTTTAGTGCCTCGCCCCAAGTGGCAGATGGCAGCATTTTAAGATCTTTGCCAGATCTTTTATTGGCCATAAATGAGTCTCTTGACTCTTGAAGAGGCTCTGCATGTAGATTTCTTTCACACAATGTTCTCAGTTTCAGTCTTTTCGTTTATCCTGCTCCTTAACATCTCCCCCCCCCCATCCCGTTTTCTGTTTTTCTCATCTGGCTCAAACAGAAATGGCAATGCCAGTCAAGACAACCACATATTTGGTTGATTGTGTAGAAGGAATCAAAAGTTAAGCCCCTGACCTTCTGCTTATCCATATGGTGACAGAAAGAGAAAGTCCATGAAGAAATCAGGAGTTTCTTTTCTCTGGCTTCCTCCTTTCATCACAGCTTCAAAAATATCAGCATGTTGGCAGGATTTTTTGGCTATGTCTATAAAATCTGGCAGCAGCTCTGGCTGCGCTGGGATCATTGGCAGACACCAAAGTGTGGAAGGCATGGTAGAGATGGGAAAGAGAAGTAGCAACAGCTGAAGTCCTCAGACCACTTCCTCTGTAGAGTTGTGAATCTTGCAAGATAAAAGGGGTTTAAAGATTGCAGCATTTGAAATTTCTGTTTTGCCCTTTTTGGTGCCAACTTTTAATTTGGCCCCTGTAGCACAGCCTCTGGTGGCAGCTTGATCTGCAGACATTTGCAGGTGGTCATGTTTTTCTTCCTGCTATCAATAGCTTCCAAATGCTGATTTCTGCAAATCAAGCTGCTGTTTAAGGCTCTAGAGCAGCCCAAGCAAGCTTTTGTGGTCAGCTGGCTTCCAATGCCAATCCAGTTTAGTTAGAACTTCTCCAAGGCTTTACATAGTCAGCTGCATTAAATCCTGCTAACATTTTAGTTTGACTAGAGAACATTTTATCCTGGGTAAAGATGTGAAGCCGTGTTGGAGCATTGATTCAGCATCCATCTCCATGAATCTTAAATTTCCAATCAAATACATTAGTTCTTTCTGTGATTGCAGGCATAAGATTTCAACCTGTCAATGGTTTTTTTATAAAGATTGGTCTACAAGAAGAGAACAGCTATATGGAGCAAATAAAAACATGTTAAATCATTAACAAACATCAGTTCCAAGTTTATTGGCTGCTTGCTACTCAGCGTCAGCTGAATGCTTTTGTTTGTTGCTTGTTTGTATAATGTACTTTGTAACTTCCATTTCATCATGAATAATATGGGGAGGGGGAGAGCCATGGCATGATGCCCTGAACATGAAGGAAAGGTATATAAAAAGGAAAAAAATAAAATAAATAACTAAATTAAAAACAGTTTCATAACTGGTGCAATTTCTTTGCTACACTTGCTCTAAAAGAAACAGTTCCACTTCTCTGCCTCCCCCCACCCTTTAGCAGTCTGTCATTAACTGCCATGTGGGAAGTATCCTGATGTAGTGTTAAATGTTAATAATGTTTCTTGTGCTTTACAAACACATAAGTGAGTGCTGTTTGTAAGCTGCTTTGTATTATAACCTGAAAGGCAGGATATAAACAATTGTAACAAATCCATAATATATTGGAAGCTGTTTTGCACCAAGTCAGACAATGGTCCATCAATCTCAATGCTATTGATGCCGACTAGCAGTAGCTTTCCAAGGTTCCAGGCAGGTCTTTCTCACTGGAGATGCCAGGGGTTTACTGTATGCAAAGCATGTCCTTTTCTACCAAGCCATTCCTGTACTTCATCGGTTTCAGCACCATGTAAACAAACAGGTTTCTTTTTGGAATAAGAGGAAGTAGAATATGCATTTTGATGCAGCCTACCTACAAGATTACGATGCCCATTTCAGCAACTAGTGCACATAGGACTGAGCATTTTAATTTTGTTTCCTAGGTAAGGATGGCACAGAACAAATACCTCGCAGCAAAACTGAAAAACTATTTGCGAGAAGACAAAATTCAGCTATGGAAACCCCCATATACAAACAGCTACCAGGAGGCGGGTGAGGAGCTGAAGGCAAGTAGTCTGTGGCTGGCATATTGTTGCTGCTTTTTACTTCGTGCAAATTTACTGCTTTCATTTCTTAACAGATCCATTTTTATATCATCCTAGGCTCTCGCACTGCAATATTCAGCCAGGCTAAATTGTAATGACAATGAAATAGAGGCCCTCCTGGAAGAGATACGCTCCAAAGCAGTCGAGCGAGGAACGAAAAATGAAGCTTATAAGATGACGGGAGTTGCGACGCTTGAAGTAGCCTTGCCTACAAGGTTGGGTAAAGTAAGCAATTGTTTAATGTTCTCAGAAGAAGCATATATAATACGTTAAGTAATTGCTGTGGGTGTGTAATGAATGGAAACATTTCATGTATACAGAAGAGGCAGATAAGCTGCCTGAAATGGGTCTTCTCCTTGCCTTATGTAGGGGGTGATGGAGCAAGGAGCCACTCGATTGGATAGCTCAGTTGGTTAGAGCACGGTGCTGATCATGCCAAGGTCTCAGGTTTGATCTCCATATGGGATAGTTGCATATTCCTGTATTGCAGGGGGTTGGATTAGATGATTCTCAGAATAATTTCCAATTGCACAATTCTAATATTCAGTGATTGGACTCCTTTTGTTTTACCTCAAGGCTTCATTGCATGGAACTTCACAGTTGGAAATTATAAAGTGTTGAGTGTCTTGCTTGGTCCTCCAGTGCTTTTAAAAAGCAATTTACATATTTGACATTGGGGTCAAATAGCCCTAACATAAACCATTGTTTAGAATAAAAACTCTCAATTCCGGAAAGAAATTTGGATTTGTTGAATTTTGCAAGTCTCCTTGGAAGGAACCACACAGTTCGCTTTAACTTGGCATTTATATCTCTGCAGGCAAGAAAAAATGTGCTGGAGACAAAATTGGTCATCACAGGCAAGGAGCTCAGATCTCAGTAAGTAATTACCATTTGCCTCTTTGAGGTTTTCTTCCCTGCCCCCCTTTTATATAATTCTTTTTATACCATATAATTTGGGTCTGGTGTATTTGTATTTGATATTTAACTTAGCTATGCCTCCTAAATTGAACACAGTAATGGCACCTTTGGCATATTTTGCAAATATTTGTATCAAAAGGTGCAGGTGGATTTTGTGCATATTTTTTCAAAAGTAAGCCTGTGAATTCATTGGGATTTACTTGTGGGGTTATAGCCCTGTGTGATTATCAGTTGAAACAAGAACGGGACTGACGAAGCCTTTTGCTTCTGTGTGGTTCTTGGTCTATAGCAGTGGTTCTCAAACTCCCCATCCCCATAGACCACTTGAAAACTGCTAAGGGTCTTGGTGGACCACTTAATGTTTTTTTTCTGCCTGTTGTAGCAAAACTCAACTTCCTGTCTGTGTAGTAAAAATGTGTAGGGAAAAACCTCATTATTCAGAAAAAAATAAAATATTTCAGTATTTCCACCCCTCCAGAAAAACAAGTTAGAAGTAAACAAAAAAGACTAATACCCTGTTAAAACTGAATAGCATTTAATATCTATTGCTCTGCTTCACAGAATAGCACAAGCATATGGATTGGAAGAAAATTGCATCAAAATAATTATAAACAAGAAGCAGCTTGACCTGGGTATGTATCTTATCGTTTCAAATATGCTGACCATTTTGTGCGCATATGATTGACATGCAACCGCCAACACACACACTGCTTTCAGCCCCAGAAGACGGCAGAGGGTGGAGCAGGTTTACGTGTGACTGCTGACATGCACACTGACCTGGAACGCAACTCTCGTGCAATTGGGGAGTTGGCTGTATTTACTATAAAGTGTTGTACAGTATTTTAATTGAAGTTGTGCCCTTTTTTTGTTTCTTTTAAGCCATACGGTTAAAAAACTTTTAATCCCATATTCCTCCAGCTGACTTGGACGCATTAAACTTGCCTCCATTTTACAGGAAAGACTCTAGAAGAGCAAGGTGTGACGCACAATGTCAAGGTCATGGTGCTTGAGCTGAAACTGTCCGAAGAAGAAACCAGGAAGAAAGTCCGCAGTGAGGAAATGCAACAGGAGGAAGAGGCTGTGAAGAAGAAAGAAATGAACAAAAGGATGCAAAGGACAAAAAAAGGCTTAGAAATACTTGCAGAGCGAGGTAAGGAGCTCTTGTAAATCCCATCATTAGCAGTACAGATTAAAATTCCATTTAAAGAAGAAGAATGAAATGGAAAGGGCATTGTCCTGCTTTGCAAATAGTGTGAAGATGCATGTCGTTCTTAAAGAGAGTCACAGCTGGTTTTTCTCTGGCAGTGTAAGCCCAGATCTGCTTTTCCCTCAACAGACATACCAGCAACTGCAGTCCTGGAACACCCATCAGCCTTGCCCTTCCTTCATGCTTCAGGCAGCTTGTGGGTGTTTTGTTCGCTTACAGCAGAGAGGAAGGACCTTTTGGGTCAAAAGGCCAAAGCGTTATATTCCACCCCATGTGTCACCCACTCCTAACTTGGACAGGCGCTCCACAAGGATACCAAGTTTCTTTGGTCATGGTTCTGAAATCCAGAATGGTCCATGCAACTGAATGGTTGTATGTGTGTTATCCCAGCTAGGAGTTTGTCACTGTCATGAGTGTGAGACACCTGGTTTGCATGTAATGCTAAGTAAGTAATACAGTGGTACCTCTAGTTACGAACTTAATTCGTTCCGGAGGTCCGTTCTTAACCTGCAACTGTTCTTAACTAGAGGCATGCTTTCGCTAATGGGGCTCTTGCTGCCGCTGCGCCGCTGGCACACAATTTCCGTTCTCATCCTGGGGCAAAGTTCTCAACTTGAGGTAACTCTTCCAGGTTAGCGGAGTTTGAAACCTGAAGCGTTTGTAACCTGAGGCATTTGTAACTCGAGGTACCACTACAGTAATAATAAGTTGTTATTTATACCCCAGCCACTCTGGGCGGCTCCCAATAGAATATTAAAAACACGATAAATACATCAAACATTAAAAACTTCTTTAAACAGGGCTTTCTGATGGGAGGGCATTCCACAGGGCAGGAAAAAGACCTCAATTTCTTTTGGACAGAGTTGTGTATTATTAAGAACCTCATTCAGGAACCACAAAATACCTTCTTCTTCTTTTAAAAAAAAAAGATGCAACACAATAATCAATTATTTCTCGTGGCAATTGATTTATCAAAAAACTAATACAGATGTGTTGTATACAGAACAAGGAACAATCCAGTGAAGCAGGCATTGTATTTTACAGATGCAATATTGAGAAACAGTGTCTTGGTTTATACATTACTGGAATTTAAAGGACCCAGAGCTAATCCTGCAAAGACACATATTTCCTCATTTTCTGTCTGATCTGTTTCAGAGGATTCCATGGATCCCGACAGAGCACCTTACCTGGACATAGCAAACCAAACCGGAAGAACGATCAAGATTCCTCCACAAGCAAAAAAAGTGAGTGTATGCTGTGAATAAGTTGCTCATTCTGTTCTGTTCGTTTCCCCGAAGAACAGGAAAGGCTTGCTTTTTATTGCAGTTTGCACTAAGGTTTAGTGTTAGTAAAATGCTTTCCCCTCCACCCCCACAGGCTCTTTTCTTAGCCATGGGCTATCATGAAAAGGGCAGAGCATTGCTGAAGAAAAAAGAATATGCTATGGCGCTGCCGTTCCTGTTGGATGCAGATAAACATTTCTGGTAAGAACCTCTTGGTACTTTTAAAATAAGTTTGGATATGGTTCTTTACAGAGCAATCCCACAACGTTCTTTTAAAAATAAATGGCAGTTTATCGCTGCTATAACCAGAACATGCCCCACATGGGAAAGAAAGGAGGACATGTCAGAATTTTTTTTAAAATAAGCAAAAACTCCAGCCACATTTCCACTGCCCTTAGTAGCAACACCACCCCTGTCCACAAATCCCATTTATATGTAGCCCACCCTGGGACTGCATGATTAAGGGTGTGCTTTGAATGCCTATAAATAAACCCAGTCTCATTTTGGTTCTTACTTTGCCATCTTTCTCATAGTGGTGGCCATGTATCTGGCATTTCTGTGCTGATACAGTGGTGTGTTCTCTGAATCCTATTGCCCAGGGGTGCAGAACCAGTCATCCAAGAATTGCATGCTGGCAGTAGGAGGGGCCAAAAAAAGAAGGGGTGCAGCCATACCCTCAAAAATTCTTCTTCATGCCAAATTGCTTTGTGGGGGTAATCTTCACGGAGACTGCTTCTGGGAGGGTTAACCCTTCCCTCCCTAGCTGCACTGTTAAGAAAAATTCCCACAGCAATTGGGCTTGGAAACTGCCTTCTGTTAGCACCAGTAGAAGGCCTATGCGAGGTGGGGTGCGTTGCTGCTAAGATAGGAAGGCCCCTGCTGGCTGCTACCACCTTTCCTACAGCCCCTAGTCCAATGGAGTTTCAGTCAAGAACTGTACCCTTATCCACTGTGCTACACTATTGCACCAGACTTTTAACGAAAATAATGTGTATTTTGCAGCACTGCACATTTTATATTCATGTAAATTCTATCAGTGGCTTAGCCTCTTTGGAATCATTCATTTTCTTGTTTTTCAGTGAATGTGGTTCAGACCTCCTGAACACTGTTGATAATTACGCAGTGTTGCAGCTGGACATCGTCTGGTGCTACTTCCACTTGGGTCAGCTGGATTGTCTTGATGATGCCGAGAAAAAGCTCCTTGCAGCTCATGATTGTTTCAGGAAGTGTTACGGAGAGAACCACGAGAGACTGGTCACTATAAAAGTAGGCTAAAGAGGATGGTGTGCGGTTGTGGTAGGGTTTAATTCACTCGCCCTTGTTATAGAAAAATGTGTTTTGGAAATGTGAACTGTCCCACTAGAGCTGGTTGCCTTCGGTACTCAGGACTTGCTTCTTGCTTTTCCCAAGGAAGGAGTGTGTTCTTGGGAACTAAGCGCATTCACAAAAGATGCATTGAATCCAGGACTGATTCTGTAAGATCACCTGTTATGTGTCTTCCTTCCGAATGTTGTTCTTCTGACATTGCATTTTTTGCACATCATGGAACACAGAAGTAACTCTGAGAATTGCACTTAAACTTCTGCAAAGGCTAGGGCAGTGGAAATTGTAACAACTCAGGAGGGTCGCATGTTCTCAATCTTTGGAAAATTCAAGCAGAAAACCCAGTTGCGCTGTTAACACTCTTGCTAAGGATGCAGTGGTGTGGATATCTGTGGGCCCCTCTCAAAGAGCAACAGTCCTAGGGCCTCTGTTTTACCAATCTGGTTAGAAAGCCTGAAAGGACTGTATAAACTATACTGAGTGAAGACTGCGGACTTCTGAAATTCTGTTGTTGCATACAAATGGCCTCACGTTCTGTAGCTCCTTTCATACTCTCCAGTTATCTGTCCCTTGAGGTTCCGTATCTTGAATTTGCACGACAAGCAAAGAAAAGGAATAATCCTCCAACTCAGAGCAGTCATTCAGCCCTACTATTCCAATTAATGTTAACAAAAGTAATGAAATCTGATCCCTGTGTAATCCGGTGGGAAGGTGCTTCTAAAGATTAAGCGAAACGCAGAAGCATTTAGCAGGAGTATTCCGGCTGTGCCCATTGAAGTGAAAGGGAGCTGAGCAAGCACCAGGCGGCTCTTGCAGTTTCCATTTGTTTTGGTGGGTTTTGTCCAGCCTGATGGTTCTTCACAAAGCAGCATTACAGATCCAAAATAAACTAGGCCCTAAGGCTGGGCTCCCAACGCAGCATCCATCGGCACCACAGTGCCCTCCTACACATCAGTCTCATTAAGGACCCATTCCCCTCCTAATTTATAAATTGAGGTGTATGGGGCTTGTTTTGCTTTTGAGTGGAGCTGCTTGTTTGAACAGGTACCTGTTTTTATGGAGGGGGTCTGTCTTTCTTGTCTGTTATATTTGTTCTTTTGCAAGGTATAGGTGTCTGGGGGTAGGTTCCTGAGCATCACCAGTTTTTCTTCTGTGAAATAGGTATTTTTGTGGTGGGTGCCCATGACAGTTTTTGAGATTCCCAGATGTCCCTAGGCCCAAAAGGTTGGGCATATTTTCTCCCCTTTCAAAGCCTTTTGGGTGGCTAACCCACATACAGCAAATGACTGAGAAAACAAAAACAAAAATGTATAGGTTCTTCTTATTGTTAGGAATCTCCTCATTATTCATTGATTGAATTTCACATTAAACCTTTTCTAGATTATTGGTTGCATATCTGGTTTTCAGATCCCAACCTCTTATTTGATATTACAGGTTACTTACCTGTATTCAAGCCTGATCTTTAACCAGTCCATTTCATGGGATTCTTTGTAGAGAACTCAAGTGTTCTTGTTTCAGTTTCCCAAATTTCAAGAGATAAAGTGCAGTGTCAAGTTTGTATGTTGTTCCATATACAAACCATATTTTTTTTTGTACCTTATGATTGTGGGGTCCTATTTTTCTCGCATACATTTTTTGTAAACTTACATGACTTTCAGTAAATAAACAGAAGGCCCATAAACTATGTTTTTGTTAAATTGTACTTTTAAGTTTACCCATTTATAAACGCTTGCTTTTCTTTAGGGAAGCTCTGGGAGAGAGAAGGCTTTGTTTCTAAGGCTGTACTTGCTTCAAGGAATAAGCCATTATCATAATGGCAGAGAGAGGGAGGCTGGTGAAAATCTTCAAAGGGTAAGTTTCGGTGTTTAGTGTTGGACTTAATAATCTCTCCCTAAGCCTGTGCAGTTGCCTGGAAGGAGGCCCCTTTGAACACAGTCGAGAAGCATCAGATTCCCAGTTTTATTTTTCCCAAATAGCCTGTAAGCAGAAAAACGGTTTTCTTCATATTTTATTCATTCCCTTGAGCAGAAGTGTATTTTCCCCCTTCTTTTTCTATGCAGGCACATGACTTGTTTAAAGAGTTGTGCATCGATCCTGACAAGATAAATAGCTTGTTGCTACTGGGATTCTCTGCTCAGGAAGCCCGCCTGGGTCTCCGAGCTTGCGATGGGAATGTGGACCACGCTGCCAGCCACATTTCCAACAGGAGAGAGGTACAGTGCCAGGGTGGTACCATAAGGGTCTGTTTTATAGTACTGTGCTGCAGCAAGTGGGGAAACATGAGGAAAAGCTAAATACCACCAGCATTGGAGATGTGTGTGTTTGTGTTGCTGCATGACAAACCACTGAAGACACCTCAGAGAGGTTTCCGCATAATGACCGAATGGGTGGATCCAACCATTAAAGAGGCAGAGCTGTACTCACTTACACGTTGCTTTTCCCATTTAAACAGGTCATGGGCCAAATTTCTGAACAGCTTCTGAACTTCTGAATTTAATGAGCAATTTGAACATCCTTTGGTAGAAACCTCTTGAGAGAGGTGAAAAAAGAAACTTGTCCAAAGTCTGTGTTGAACAAACCCGTTTTGATTGTAATAATAATAATAAATTTTTATTTATACCCCGCCCTCCCCAGCCAAGACTGGGCTCAGGGCGGCTAACAACCAATAATAAAAACAAGTTGATTAAAATACAATTTAAAAGATTAAGATACAACATTAAAACAATTAGGGAGCAATCTCTTTATAGGAGGAGAAAGGAAAAAGAAAGAGTGGGAGGGAATCAAATTGGCTCCAAGCCAAAGGCCAGGTGGAACAACTCTGTCTTACAGGCCCTGCGGAAAGAGATCAGATCCTGCAGGGCCCTGGTCTCAAGAGACAGATCATTCCACCAGGCCGGAGCCAGTGTTAAGGAGGCCCTGGCTCTGGTTGAGGCTAATCTAACTTCCTTAGGGCCCGGGACCTCTAGGGTGTTGCTATATATGGACCTTAAGGTCCTTCAAGGGGCATACCAGGAGAGGCGGTCCCGTAGGTACGAGCGTCCTAGGCCATGAAGGGCTTTAAAAGTCAAAACCAGCACCTTAAATCTGACCCTGTACTCCACCGGGAGCCAATGCAGCTGGAAAAGCACTGGGTGAATATGCTCCCATGGCAGAGACCCCGCGAGGAGCCTCGCTGCAGCATTCTGCACCCGCTGGAGTACAGAATGTATTGTGGACTTTCTGTGCATTCCCTGTATCACTTCCTTGAGAACTATTGCACCAAGTGGCTTGATGACTGCCACTTTCATCAGGTCCACTGTAAGGACGCCAGCAAGAAACAGTTGTAATGGGAAGAAATGTGTCTGAGTCAAAGGATAAATCTTAACAACACAGAAAATATCCACCAGGAGTGTGGGGGGGTATGTAGCTTGCTTATATAATAAATAGCTTTCTCTCTCCACCCCCGCCCCCCCTAAACCACCACTTGTACAGGAAAAAGCTCAAATAAGAAGAGAGGAGAGAGCTAAAAGAAGAAAGCGATTGGAGGACATTAACTCCTTGAAGAGTATGGGCTATTCAGAGCGAACTGCTAGAGAAGCTCTTCACAATGCAAAAGGAGACCTTGAACTAGCGGTTAAGGTAAATGCTTTTCCAAACTTTTATTAAACTGCAAAAGAAAAATCGCACATTCAGTTGAAGTACATAAAAAGAAATTCTCTTGGCTTTATAGTTTCTCTGGCCTTCTTCACTTTTACGGACCCTAACATTAAATCCCAACCTGGCGAATCAGGTTTCACTGTGCGCTGATATGTAGAGTCTTGAACATGTTTATTGGACCTGCACAACACTCTTGATTCTAGGAGTTTCTTACCAAGCCTCCCTGTGCCTGGATCTGCGAAATGAAACAAATGGATTTCAGCCGCAAACAAGTTCACTGAGCAAATAAGGAAGAGGGGGTGTCATGCTCCGTTTAATGATCCAATGCCTGTTGTTTCCCCCCTAGAAAATGGAAAGGGTGGCCATTAAAGAATGAAATAATGGCTGTCTTTTTGGCTACCCTTCAGGAGTCCTACGCTGAGTGGTCAGTGGCAACCAAAACGAGATGGAGGATAGTCTGGGGTGCATATAATATCCCACCCCACCCTCCATTTTTATTTTTATTTTTTGGGACACTCTAACTTTTGTGTGAACTAGGGAGGCATAAATTTGTTCAGTACATATACTCACTGTTTTTTTTAAATAAAATTTTTATTAAGATTTTTACATTACAAAATAGAAAAAGAAAAAAGAAAAAGTACAAAATAAAAATAGTTAAAAACAATCAATCTTTTCATATACTCACTGTTTGTTGTCTGCTCTAGATTATGCTTGAAAACCCTCACCTACTCCTGTCAGATGATGACGATCCGGTGCCCAGGAACCAGTTTCAAGTTCCCCAGGAAAGTATTGATCAAGTAAGTCCAGAGAATAAGCTTACATTTAAGAAAAATAAATCCAGTGACTTTTAGGGTTATCAGGCCTTGTTCTCCTTCTAAGGTTCAGTTACAGTTCATTGCAAGCTACTGTTTACTTCAGCAAAGCCGATTAGTAGACCCTAGGTATATTTGTGGTGCATTTTCCCCAAACCCAAACCCATACCTCTTGCATCATGGAACAAGAGCTGAGAGCGTGGAGTTTGTATACGGAATGTGCACTTCAAACTCCCATTCAGCCATGCAGTGGTAGCCTTAGGCAACTGTTCTCTCTTGGTGGAACCCAAATTAAAGTCATTCTTAGAGTGAGATTTATTGAAATCAGTGATGCTTAAGTTAGTCATGACTTGGGTCTAAATCTGACTGCACACTGTCTTTTTGTGTTACAATAACCTAGCTTATCATGGGACGCGGGTGGCGCTGTGGGTTAAACCACAGGGCCTAGGACTTGCCGATCAGAAGGTCGGCGGTTTGAATTCCCACGACGGGGTGAGCTCCCGTTGCTCGGTCCCTGCTCCTGCCAACCTAGCAGTTCGAAAGCACGTCAAAGTGCAAGTAGATAGATGGGTACCGCTCCGGCGGGAAAGTAAACGGCATTTCCGTGCGCTGCTCTGGTTCGCCAGCAGCGGCTTAGTCATGCTGGCCACATGACCCTGAAGCTGTACGCTGGCTCCCTTGGCCAGTAAAGTGAGATGAGTGCTGCAACCCCAGAGTCGGTCACGACTGGACCTAATGGTCAGGGGTCCCTTTACCTTTAGGGAGCCAGTGTGGTGTAGTGGTTAAGAGCGGTAGTCTGCTAATCTGGGGAACCGGGTTCGCGTCTCCGCTCCTCCACTTGCAGCTGCTGGGTGACCTTGGGCCAGTCACACTTCCTTGAAGTCTCTCAGCCTCACTCACCTCACAGAGTGTTTGTTGTGGGGGAGGAAGGGAAAGGAGAATGTTAGCCGCTTTGAGACTCCTTAAAGGGAGTGAAAGGCGGGATATCAAATCCAAACTCTTCTTCTTCTTCAAACTCTTCTTTAACCTAGCTTATCAAGCTGTTTTGACATGAAAATGCTTTGTTGCCCTCTTTGGAGGAAGGGTCCAATGGCTGGTGACGTGTATATCTTCCTTGTCCTTTTCTTGCCTAGTTGGTGTATATGGGCTTTACTCCTGAAGCAGCAGAGCAAGCTCTGAAAGTATTTAAAGGCAACATTCAGCTGGCTGTGCAAACGCTTGCTCATTATGGGGGATCTCTCCCTGCTGAATTACAGACCCCTTCAGATAGCATCACTCCCTCAGATGAATCCAGTTCATCAAAAGACTCTCCTACGGACTCTGCAGGTAAAGGGGCTTGATCCAGGGTGGGTGGGTGAGATACTCTGGGGTGATGAAACCAGGAGAGAAGAGGGAATTATGTCGCATACATAGTGCCGGTTGAGACAAGGAGGATGGAGCACAGAAATACTGGGAAATTTCCTTGTCCATGGGCAGCTTCACACGTGTTTGGACTGTGGCAGCAAAGAGAATGCTAAGTCAGACACTGCACTATAAAGTCGAGGCGATTCACACATTCAGCTGTGAGTTCTTATCACACAATGCATGTGGGAGCTGTTCCCCATTTCTCAAATTGCTTAGTTCTCCATATTGGCTGTGCAGCTGCGAAGTAGCCGCCTGATGGCTTGACACTGTAAAACTGACAAGACAGCTTTACAGAAGTATTTCTGATGGTATGCACTGGAAGCCTTTGAATTAGTCTCTTAGTGTTATTGCGCAGCTGATAGGTTTGTTTGTTTGTTTTATTTTCATTTAAGTAGGATAGCTCAGTTGGTAGAGCATGAGACTCTTAATCTCAGAACATGGGTTCAAGACCCACATTGGGCAAAATATTTCTATATTGCAGGGGGGAGCAGACTAGATGATCCTCATGGTCCCTTTCAACTCTACAATTCTGTGACTTGCAAATAAGATACATATATCCAGTAAAAAAAAAAAAACAACCTAACCTCAACTACATTTAATTGCTGCAATTACTCTGACAGCATTATTTACTTTTTTTATTTTTATTTTTATTAATACCCCACCTTTCCACCAGAACCAAGTCTTAAGGATGCTTACAAAAATTAAAACAAGCACAGATTCAACACAGAAAGCTAAAACCGATAAAAGATGAGTTTAAAAGTAATTAAAACAATGTTTAAAAAATCCTAAATATAAATATTAAAAACTCTAAAAACAGCACAGCGCTATTAAATACTGACAATATTTCCTGGTGGGAAATTTGTTGTTCCAAACATCACTAACGCTGCCCATCATTTCTTAGGCTGCTGAGACGCCATCATCCTGACCTGTCTGTACATCCATAATAGCTAATAGTTTTGTCATACGCGTTATGTGCACAATTTTTCTGCACTATACATTGGTAAATTGTAATTATTGAATATGTTATATGGTCATAAGCAACCAATCTTTTATTTATTTATTTATTCCCCATAAATCATCTTACTATTTTTATTGTTATCAGGAGAGACACTAAAAGTGGTGAGTTAGTTGCAGACAGTTTGAGAGATACTAAACGTGTTTTTTTATATAAAAGAATAAGAGAGTACTCTGATGTGCTCTCTGAACTTCTTTGAGCAGGTTCCAAATTTGAAAGTCTTGAAACTACGGCAGTGGGTTGGTTTGTATAGTTTCCTGAACTTCAGTGCATGTCATAAATCTTCCTATCATGAATATATTGCAGAGGCAGGTCCGTCTGGCCCCTTCCTAGTCTGAGACTTCTTTTGCCACCTTAATATCTTTATAGAAGATCACTGAAGTTATTGGAGATGACTCTGATGCCCACTTGTTCCCTAACAACATCTTTGTACTACTTAGGCTATGTATAGATAGATGTTTTTTCATGTGTATATATAGACTAGGAACATCCCATTCTTTCAGGTGGATCGCTAGTCTTAGCTATCCAGTATCATAGCAGATATCCCGACTGGACTCCCACCATTGACCAAGAGAACTTAATATGACTATTAATGTCAATTACCATTGCTGTCTGGCAATGCCACCCCTTGTCCCTCCATCTCCATTACGAAACCTCAGCTTTGATGCCGGGGATTTTGGTAGGTCCAAACAAAGTAGTTTGTAATTGCTTGAATCAAGTCCAGCTTTTCTTCCTTGGGCAGTTTTATTATCAAGTTACGAAAGAAAGAAAAACTCAGGCAAGACGTCCATTTTTAGCATTGTCCTGTCCAGCAGAGTTATGTTTTCAATTTTGACCGCTCTAGTATTTCCTGTTTGACCTTGAATATGAGGCTATTATTTTCGATCATTCATTTTTTCTGTCATTTGAAAAAGTGCCCCAGATATCTCCCTATGTTTGGCTTTCCACTTAGCTTCACATCGGTGGGCAATTTCCACTTCAGTTGTGTCTCTGTTTACTCAGACTTGTCAAAACTCATATGCTGCCAGATCTCAAAAAAAGCTCATTTAACTGTGACAAGGTTAAGGCTGTTGGGGGGAAGGGGAGAACCCAGGCTCTCCAACCATGTGTCTTCCACCCTAAGTCATCCTGTGGACTCTAGGGTACAACATTGATCAGTACATCAGATACCAAAGATGACATGGGAGCCTTGTTTTATGCCTCTCTGAAGATAGGCATTCCTTGACTGCTGCCCATTGCCCAGAATGCCACCTGTAAAAGGAATCTATCCAAATTCTTATCCCATACGTTTAAAGTTTATCTAAAGCACCTCTTAAAATATTACATCTCCTTTCTGCATCTTCTGTGCATTTATTAATGGAGAAATGGACACAGTTGGTTATACCAATTACTCCACCTTTTGTTTTTGTTCATGGGGGAGCGGGCTGCTTATGTAAAAATTAGATCAAATTCCTCCCTTAAGAAAAGAGAGCCGTCATTTTTAATGGGTTGTTCAACCCACTTACATCCAAGCTCATCCATTTGAAATTACTCATTTTTTTTATTTTTTGTCTGAAAAAAGAGAAAAGGAAAAAGAGGAAAGAAGAAAGAGGAAAAACTCAAGGTAATAACGGCCTTCCTATTATCACTAATTGCTTGTCGGAATGAGATGAAACATTATAATTAGACGCAAAGATGGCACCCTAAAATTCCCCACTGTATCTTCAGGGCAGCACTGCCTTCACAATCTTCTTTATTTCTTATATCCTCTGTTGTCATGTCATTTAAAGCTACACTTTCAACCTCCTCTGAGCTTATATATATGTTATATATCCTCTGCCTCTTGCACTGAGTGATAGTCAGCTCTCTTTAATAATCTACCATTAATTTCATGGGAAACCCCAATCTGCATATTCACTTTTCTTTACTTAATGGTGGTTTAAAAAATGTAATTTCCTCCTTTTCAAGTATAAACCTGAATAAACTAAAACTTCCAATCATTCTACCATCAATTTAGGGATTTTGTATAGTGCATTTCCTCTAAATCTTTCCTCTGCCTGTTCTATAATTTTACTAAGAGATTTTGAGGCAGGTTTGTTTTTCTAAAATGTTTATTTAAGATCCTATGGTTGAAATCCTATGCCCATTTTCCTAGAAGTAAGCCCCTCTGAACACAGTGGGCCTTTGAGTAAGCATGCACAGGTTTGTGTTGTAAAAGCTTTAACAATCTTTGCTTTGGTCTTAATACCTGAACTTACACATGCAGTGATCAGTTCCTTTAGACTGCAATCCCATACACACTCACTTTGGAGTAAGTCCTACTGTGACTTAATTCTGAATAGACATGTATAGGATTACGCTTTTACATAAAGAACTAGCTCAGCTCCATCTCCTTCCTTCAGTCTTCTTACTCTGATGATACCCTGTTCTTATGCTTCTGATGTCTATATCCTCTGAGGGATCTGAGAAATTATCTGCTGTCTCTTCTTGTTCATTAAACCTTTTGCTTGTATGTGAAAGGCTCTTACAAACTTGTTTGTACTTGTCACAATTTCCTAGATTCCTTTTTGTATTTTAACCACTTTCTGTTCTTATACTAAATTTGTTTTATGCTTGAACGCTCTAAATCTAAAGAGCTTACTTTCAAACGTTGGCTTCTGCTTCATGCATGGATTTTATAATGGGTTGCATGTAGCCAGTGCTGGTTCTACTCTGAGTAGGGCCATTAAAATTAATGGACATAACTAACTTAGGTCCATTGAGTTGGATACAACCCACTAAATGATATTTTTCTTTAAATATTAGCTCTTTATCCATAAAAAAGTCTTGCACAGTGACGGCTTGAATAGATTCCAGGGTCAAGTCACTAGCATCTTGGGGTGGTCCCCCCCCCTTTCGTTATGTTAATGTTCACAATACCGTTGTCAGTAACTAGTTACGGGTCTGGACGTTATGGAAATAATCCCTGCTTCTCATCCCCCACTGATACCGTGCTTGATAGAATCTGGAAAAGGTTTAAGTCTGAACAGTACATCTCAACTATTGACCAGATTAGAGATTCCTATAAAGCCTTTTACCAAATCAAATTGTTGATGCAAAGTACTGTTGCAGAAGAGCTAATGTTATGGTGAGGTGCCTTTTGAGACTTGAGAATTAGAGACTTTTCCGTCGTGTGTGCTACATGCCTGTCTTGTTTGCAGGCACTTCTGGGGCTTCAACTGATGAAGACATGGAAGTAGATGCTGTCAATGAAATCTTAGAGGACATCCCAGAGCACGAAGAAGATTATCTGGACCTAACTCTGGAAGAGGAAGAGCTTGTCATCAATGAATACCTCTCTTACATACAGCACCTGCAAACACAGTCCCAGTAGGCAAATTCTGAAAGACTCCAGTATCACATACATGAACCAGCATTTGTGGGGCTTAGATCCAGGGGGGAAATTAGTTGCATGTCAGTCGCAGTGAAGTCAGTGGGTCATGACTAATTTTAAGTGTAATGTACTTAGTCTAGATTAGGACCGTGGACTTCTAATACTTAGATTGCAAATATGTCTGACCCTCTTTTTGCCAAATGCCTTAAGTTAAGTCAGTTGCATATTTTTAAAAAACACTGGCATGAGTAAAACCTGTAGTACTATTAATCTAGAGTGACACTGGAGAGGAATACATTTAATTGTAGAACAAAAATATTTGCAGAAGAAATATTTTTATAGAGAGCTTCGATATATTATATTGGTGTGAAATTCATCTATTTAATTAGTAGAGCAAATAAAATCAGTTCTGCATACATTCACAAAACCCAGATTTCTTTTAAAACCGCAGATCTGACTGTGACAGCACATACATAGTATCCACTGTGACTAGCTCTAATATCTTCTGGTCGCAGAAATAGAGACCTAAGTGTATAGATTTTGTCCGTTCTTATAGAGCTTTTTCTGGCCATCCTGTATTCTAGAGCCAGCTGTAAATCTATGGTGCATGGACTTTAAAGAGCTCCTTTTTTCAATAATGCAGTAACAACCGATAAAAAACCCCCCACCCATCCATCACATTTATTGCAGTTTCCCCATAAAGGTGAGGACTGCCCATTTGGAAGTGGTAGGCACTGAAGTTAATTAATTATCTTTAAAGGAAGAGGCTCTTGGGCAATGTCCCATGTTGCTTTTCCCTGCTGATGCTTTTCCCTGGAAAAGTGATACAAGTATGGATATTCATACTATACAAATAGCCAAACATGTGCTTGAACTTCAGTTGCAGCACATCAGTTTAGGAGACTTTTGTTTCAATTGCAGCCATTTTGTGACCACTTCCCCTTGTCGTCAAAATGCAAATGAAAGAAATACTGCAAGCAGAGCTTTTAGAAATGGGCTGGTGGGTTCTCCTGAGCTGCCTTGCTTAACCCTGTTCAAGAAGGGAATTGTGTGGCCTCGCTTGCACTAAACCAAACCATGCCTTAGCAAAAAGGAGCAAGTATGCCAGGAACTCAGAGTGAATATCATGGTCACTAGGCCGTGGTTCGGTTTAGTGCTGTGAGTGAACCTAGACTTGTGTGTCTCCCTGAAACAAACCACTAGTGGTGAATCTAGAACCACAAACTTGGATTCACACACAACACCAAGCCCAAACCATGCCTTAGCTCCGGGTAATATGGCAGCAGCAGGACAAGGGGAGGAGTGAAAGGGTTGTGATTTTTGCTCTGGGTACCAGCACACATGCTCATTTTTGCCAAGCCATAATTTGGCTTAGTGTTACACGCAACCTGTGACGTGGTCTTTAGTCTAGGCTGTGCTTGTTCAGTAGTTCCGAAATTTAAGGTTTCTTACCTTAAAAATAGAAGTGTGTTAAAAGTACAAAGGCAGGCGCCATGCTATGTTAAACCAGTTAAACCATCCAGTTCAGTACTGATAACTCGTGCCATCATTGGCTCTGTGGGATCTCATGCCAAGAAACACCTTTTCCAGTTTTTGCAATATCCCGTAACTGCTAAATCTGTGTCTTCAGTAAATCATCCTGCACTGTTATCACTGCTGATTAGCAAACCTTGGAAAATTAACTTGCAAACTGCAGCCATAGAAAGCCTATAGGAGGTGGTTTTGATCTGGACAGGGTTGGCAACGTGGTACGATTCTTCCTTGTACTGCTGGCTTACAAATCACTCCCCCTCCTTTATCCTTCCAACACAAATTAAGCCCCTCTTGATAACCAGACAGGGAACTACTGGTTGTAGTGGTGATGTAGCCACAATCTCATGTGCATTTATGTTTACACCAGTTTTTGCAGCTATAAACAAGGCGAAGTAAATAAAGAATTGTTGGTAAAAACATGGCAGACACTATTTTTTAACCTGCCTAGCAGTCCTAGTTCTGAAGGCAGCCTCCAATGTGTTTAAAATGCAACAAAATAGGCAAAAGAAACTAGTAAGAGGCAAATGTGTATACAAGTTTTTTTCTGCAGATGTTCCAGCTGCTACTGTGCTTCTGAATCCCTGGACCACAAAAAAATCTCAGAGTAAATTGCTCTGAAATGTTAGTCTCTCACCTAGGAGGCGGCTATTGCCTCCTTAAATCTCCTGTAGTTTGGTCTCCTGGGGGCATATTCAAGAGGCACCAGGAGAGCAAACGTGTTTATATAGCAATAAAGCTTCATGATCTTAACTGGCACCCACATTTGAAGTATTAATGAAGAACTACAATTATTGCCTTTGATCTAGTAACTTCTGTTTTTATGATGTGATGGTTCTTGCACCCAAACCTTTCCTCCTGTGACACAGGATAAAAACCTTGGTCCTTGAAGAGACCTTCCCAAACTGAAAAATAAGTTGCTGTCTCGCCACTAGAGGTCAGCCGGGATTCATTCAGTATTTTAACTAATATGAGACAGAAATGCAGGGTTCCTGTTCTGGAGATAATGCTCCTTAAGGCTGTGCTGGACTTGCTGCCATTAAAATGGCTTGGTCAGGACAGGGGCAGGCAGCCAGGTCACGGAGCATCATTCTCCCATCAAGGCACACCCCAAAAGCCACAAACCAAGTCTGCTGGTCATCATCAGAAGGCGATCTTGAACCTAGATGTATTGTGTGCACATTAGGCACCTTACTTCACTTTTCCAAGGGACAGGACTAGAAAATGGTAGGTTTCGTTTTTCTGAAATGCCCTGATGCACTTTGGGTGGTAACTTTATGATTGAACACAGTCATTTGGGTGATGACGACAAGTATCAGGCACACGAGATTTGCTTCTCAGATAAGGGGGGATGTAGCAGCTGCTCCTACCAGTGTCATTGTCCTTACACCCAACTAGCACTTTCTGATGGGAAGACAATGTGCTGGTTATCTGTTATGTTTTCAGCCATACAGACAGAATAAAGAATATCTGCACTTGCTTGGAGACTTAATTTATTTTATGAATTCTTGAAAGGCCCAGCCATAGTGGTGGAGAGGAAGTGGGGCTCCTGACACTTTTTCTGTAGCCTTTTTGGTGCTAGGTTTCCTAACTGTGTTTTAAATACAATGGTACCTCGGGTTAAGAACTTAATTCGTTCGGGAGGTCCATTCTTAACCTGAAACTGTTCTTAACCTGAAGCACCACTTTAGCTAATAGCTGCTGCTGCGCCGCCGCTGCACGATTTCTGTTCTCATCCTGAAGCAAAGTTCTTAACCCGATGTAATATTTCTGGGTTAGTGGAGTCTGTAACCTGAAGCGTATTTAACCCGAGGTACCACTGTACAGGCTGTGAACAGTGCTTGCTTGCTTGCTGTGTCTGTTGTAAAGACACTTTTTGCTTTTTACAGCTTGTTTCTAATTGTGTTATATTGGTGTGTGTGTATATGTATAATAGTTGTATCTCCATTTACATAACTCTATGGTTATGCAAACTTCGGGATGCGCGCGTGGCAAACCTGGAAGTATTTTACCAGGTTTTGCCTCGCATGCGCAGAAGTTGCAACCTCAGGTTGCGGAAACCTCGGGATCCGACCCAACCTCCAGAACGGATCCTGTCTGCAACCGGAGGTATCACTGTATATCACTGTATATATAAATTTGTCAACTGCCCTGGGAATATTTCCTGATGGTTGGCTAGAGAAATTTAATAACAATTTCAATGGTCGTGATTTACCCAGGCATGCAAGCCTTGTTAACATGAGCAGAAAACTGAGGGTAAGTTGTAGTTTGAGAGACAAAGAGGCGTGTGCCGCCCTGTGACATCTTCCCCCAAGAAGTACAAGTCCCCAAGTTCCTTTGTTCTTGTTGACACTTCCTATGCATAGGCAGCAGGAGCCAGCAAGGCTTGGCCTCTTGACTGGCAGCAGGAGGAAGAGACAAACAGGAATTGAAGGCGGTGAGACCTCAGGGACAGGGGAAGCCGGTGCCCCAAACGTGAGTTTTTAGTCTCCTGGCTCCAGAGCACCTAAAAAGATTTGTCACTGGGGTCGCATCCATGCCATACATTTAAAGCGCTCTTATCTCACTGGTAACAGCCATGGTCTCCCAGATAATCCTGGGATGTGTAGTTTGTTAAGGGTGCTGAGAGTAACGAGCTGCCACAGAGGTACAATTCTCAGCACCCTTTATACAAACTACACTTCCCAGAGCACTTTGCGGGAAGCCATGACTGTTGAAATTGAGGAACAGGAAATTCTCTAAATGGCTTTTGTCATGCATGCTTATAATTGAAAGACCATCCTGAGCAAATCGAGCATCCAGAAGTGTAAGCGAGTTTAAACAAAGCTAACATGCGTGGATGTTGAATTATGGGGAAATTTAAAAAATAAATAATATAAGAATACAGGGCTAGTTCAATTACACTACACCATAGGGTATCGTAAGTAAGGGTATGAGCAAGAAGCAATTCCAGAAGGCCCAGGAGAAGCAGGCGGCAGTGGTGAGGAGAGGGGATTACTAGGAATGAGATCAGGAGATGCTGGGGAGCTGCCATGTTTGCAGGCAAGCAGGCAAGGCACATGCAGGCTCTTCGGTCAGTGGGGCTCAGCACCCACCTGGACAAATGTGCCAAACTCAAGCAGCCTGGATTCAGCCTGGGAACATGAGCCCTTCAGGGTCCTCTGGCATTTGAGGATGATGATAACATGGATAGAATACTGCCCTACTTTACAAAAGAGGTTATGTGGAGAAGGTCCATAGCACCTCCAGCTAGTGCTGGCAGTGCTCCTTTCCTGAAACCCTGAAGAGCTGCTGTCAGTCAGTGTTGACACTACTGAGTTAGATGGACCGCCGGTCTGACTCATGTAAGGCAGCTTTCCTGTCTTCCACTGAAACGTTAATGGGGAGACGCCTCGCAAGCGGCTTCTTTTCGTAAGGAAGCCATCCATTAGCACCTACCGTGTGCCATTTGGCTTTCCTTTTTAAGAATAAGTTTTAAAAATTCGTAGAGTTGTCACATTTATGAGTACTATGAGAGCTAATTAGTGTAGAAGCCATTAGCCCTGCGTCTTTTACTTGGAACGCTGAAAGCACCCCAAAAGCTGCCACTCCAGCTGGAAAGAATTGTGCAAGTATTTGCAGTTTGCACAGCAAGAGTAATTGGCAGAAGCGTGAGAATGTTGTAATCTGCTCAGGAACAGGAAAGCAAATAAAAGATGCATTCATCCACCCCAAACGAGCAGGCAGAAGAATTGGCTGTAAGCCTCAAAAGCCATCCCGTCCCCCCACCAACTCTCTGACACTGTAGGGCTGGTACTATTGAAGTCAATTGAACTACTCCACAGTCTCCGCCACTGCCCCTTTTTCTCCTGTGTCCAGTTAACTCTGCTGCTCATCCTTGCTCAAAACCTATCAAGATTGCAAAATAATAATAATAATAATAATAATAATAATAATAATAATAATAAATAATAAATAATAATAATAATAAATAATCCAGTCATTTAAAAATAAAATATTGGCCCATGCCCTCCCCTCCAGGAAACTATCGGCTTGCAATTGAGCTCTTGTGCAACTTATACCAAATGCCCCCCTTCTTCTCCCTTCTATCTTACGGATATTTAGCCTCTTGGTTTTTTTCCATATATATGAGTTACACTTCTGAATGAATGAACTTTATTACAGGCATAGACCAGCATAAGAAAAAAATAATTCCATATTTGTATTTTTTGTACTTCTGCCAACCTCTGGGATTTCCCCTTAGCATGACGCTACCTCCATTCTTGGCTTCCTCTGTTTCACCTCCATTTCCCTCAGCACTGCCCACCTGAGTTGTTATTAGAGGAAATGGCTGTTTCATTAAAGGCAAACTGAAAGCAAGGTTTGTCACCTGCTTTGGCATTGTATAGTTGTTGTTTTTATTATTATTATTGAAATGAAAAGCTGCTGGAGGGAACCAGATTAGAACTATGGGGTGGGAATGGTAGCAATGGGAGCACCAATTGGGATCATTGTAGAGGCAATGGGTGAATGCACAACCTGCTTTGGTCAGCTGGCAATTGGGTCTTTTTAATTCAGTCTAGTGAAGAGAGAGGATAGATAAAGTATACACGCACTTCATATTTACAGTGGTGCCTCGCAAGACGAAATTAATTCGTTCCGCAAGTTTTTTCTTCTTGCGAGTTTTTCGTCTTGCGAAGCACGGTTTCCCATAGGAATGCATTGAAAATCAATCAATGCGTTCCTATGGAGACCGTCCGGGGACAGAGGGGAAGCGCCGCGCGCCTTCCCCTCTGTCCCCGGACCTGTTTTAAAGCAAGGGAAGGGGCAGCGGGGAGAATCGCTTCTCCCCGTTGTTGCCCCTTGGTTCAAAAGGGGTCCGGGGACAGCGGGGAAGACGCGCTGCGCTTCCCCGCTATCCCCGGAGCTTGCGGGGCAAGCTTCGTTTTGCGAAGCAAGCCCTTAGGGAAATGCGTCTTGCGAAGCGGCTAAGAAAACGAAAAACTCCGTCTAGCGAGTTTTTCGTCTTCCGAGGTGTTCGTCTTGCGGGGTACCACTGTATATAGCGCTTGCACCGTTCAAAGCATTTCACTGCATACACTATTTGCAGTAATCCTTACACCAGACCTGTAAAGTAGGCCAGTGTTGTTATTGCAGATGAGGAGGCTGAGGTTGAACTAATAGGGCCAGGTAGTGTATTTGTGGCTGAGAGATGTGAACCAGCAGCCTCACAGCTCATTCTCTCAAGTCACTACACCAGGAATGGAAAGCAGTGATTCCTGCTGACCCACCCACCAGCAGTGCCTTCTTGAGTTGGCTTTCTAGCAATATAACTTGCTGTTTAGAGGTATAGGATCAGCCTTGTAGGCCAAATTTGACAGAAGGTGGGACTGCCCTTCTGTCAACCACCTCACATCACAATGACATCAGGTGCAAGGTGCTTTGAAGTCCCAAAGTTGGGTTTCAAAGCACCTTGCAGGTCGTTGCTAAAAGGAAGGATTTCCCCCTCTGCTTTTGCAGGGGATTCCATGCAAACCCTTTCCTGAAACATGAAAGGGTTTGGCTGGAATGCTGCCAAAATGAGCAGGATTTAACCCTACATGGCTGATGAGCAGGGTTGTTAATTCCTGCTGCTTTGGCCGCATGTGTTTGTTACCTGCTGATAACAGGTGCATGCAGCCAATGCAGGATTTAAGTCCATCGGATGATACAATGAGTGTTGTCAGCTGATGGGAAGGTGTGCGTGGTTAGAGGAAAATGGTCTTATAGGCCAGCTTGGATGCCTTGGTGGGCTAAGATTAGCCCACAGGCCAGAGGTTCCCGGTCCCTGGGATAGAGGAAAACAGTACAGCACTTACAAAATTGCTGCCTTCCTTTTCTCCCCCATGCCAGTTATATTTCTTGTATTAAACTTACATTTGATGCCAATGTTGTAGAACACCTGGCTTGAGAGCAGTACACGTGAAAAGGATCTAGGAGTTTTGGTTGACCACAAACTTGACATGAGCCAACAGTGTGACGCGGCAGCTAAAAAAGCCAATGCAATTATGGGCTGCATCAATAGGAGTATAGCATCTAGATCAAGGGAAGTAATAGTGCCACTGTATTCTGCTCTGGTCAGACCTCACCTGGAGTACTGTGTCCAGTTCTGGGCACCACAGTTCAAGAAGGACACTGACAAACTGGAACGTGTCCAGAGGAGGACAACCAAAATGGTCCAAGGCCTGGAAACGATGCCTTATGAGGAACGGCTAAGGGAGCTGGGCATGTTTAGCCTGGAGAAGAGGAGGTTAAGGGGTGATATGATAGCCATGTTCAAATATATAAAAGGAAGTCATATGGAGGAGGGAGAAAGGTTGTTTTCTGCTGCTCCAGAGAAGCGGACACGGAGCAATGGATCCAAACTACAAGAAAGAAGATTCCACCTAAACATTAGGAAGAATTTCCTGACAGTAAGAGCTGTTCGACAGTGGAATTTGCTGCCAAGGAGTGTGGTGGAGTCTCCTTCTTTGGAGGTCTTTAAGCAGAGGCTTGACAGCCATATGTCAGGAGTGCTCTGATGGTGTTTCCTGCTTGGCAGGGGGTTGGACTCGATGGCCCTTGTGGTCTATTCCAACTCTATGATTCTCTATGGAAGCCTTTCTCCTGCTGTGATTAAAATCAGTCCAAAAAAAGAGAGGACACATTAAGTGTTATCTCTATGACAGTTTTTATTAACCCTCGCTTTGTCACAGGCACTGGCTCGGTATGCTACACAACAAAGAAAGCCACACACAAGTGATTAAAGTACTTGTTTCAGTTAAACACTGCTACAACAAAATCCACAACATCATAGTTACATATTTATGGCTCAGTGGTTATCTAAACAAACATCAGAGGGAGAAAAGAGAAAACCAGGGTAAGAGATTGCTTCCCCAGGTGGAGAAGCTTAGCCACACAAGCAACAGAGGTCTTCCAAAGCCTCATGCTAGACTCCACTTCCTTTGTCTTTCATGAACAGAAAAGCAGCTCACACAGCCTCCACTCCACACACATCCCATCTCAAGGACAGCTTCCAAGTCACTCTGCTGGGCCCATATTCCACACATTCACACACACACACATCTTTGCTGCAAGGGTTCCTCTCCAGTGAAGGACAGGAGATGTATCTCCCTGCTCCTTCTGCCACCAAGGAACCTACACACCTTTACTTCTGAAAGAGCTTACGTCAGACCCTCATTCCATCACCAGTCCCCATGGAGATTATCACAAGTATCTCTCACCCACTTACAAAAAACACTCCATATTTTACCCTGATAGAACCCAGACCAATTTGCTCCAACCGTATCCTCGTGAAGACAAGCCCAACCATTTTCCAGTTCCCAAATGTTGCCAGAAACCTCTCGCCCTGAAACCCAGTTTTGCTTTTAAGAATCCAGCCTTTTGCTTTTAACAGACGTTTGAAAAACAAATCAGTAAGTGAGGCTTTTTGTGGCCTGGAGCTGAATATGCTCATCTGTAGATCGAACTCTTGTTTAAGGGTCACCTGGAGAGGCCAGTGCAAAAGCTCACAATTCACCACAATGGCAATTTCTGCACATCACACTAAACTAAGCCATGGCCTAGTGCAGATGTAGAAATGTGCTGGCTCCCCAAGTGGAAAGGCAGCTGTGCAAAGTGCTGATTGGTGGGTGGCTGTGATCCCACCTTGGCTGCAATATGCTTTGCATATGCATCATGCTCTATGGGGAGTGGGGGGGGGGTTGTAAAAGTGCCATATCATTCATGAACTTATCCATCCATTTAGCATGATTCATTTGCAAATAATTGCAAAACTGCTCTGAGGAGAACGAGGGATTACAGACATCAGTAATCAGTCCTCTGCTTAGCTGGCTCTGCTGCAAAACCCAGAGAAGCAGTTTCCCCTGGCGTTAAATTATGGAATGGGAATATGTTGTTAACAAGGCATTAAGTACACATCCAACGCACGGCAACTGCTTTTTTCTGCATGTACCATTAAATACCTTTCCAGGTCTGGGCACAAAGCAAATGGGGGTGGGGAGGGGAGTTACCATACACCCCTGTTCTGTGACACGCCACCTAAACATGACATCAGGCTCCCTAACCTTCTATGACTGACCTGTTAAAGCTCTGGCTTCCACCCCTGAGTCTTCCTTGCCCCCTCCCTTTCTGAGCGGCTCCAAGTTGTACTGCCTCTGCGGGCCCAGTTGCTTAGAAATCTGCACCTGCAGTGTGCAGGATGAGACATCTCTGTGGGCGACAAATGGTGTGTGATGCAGTAGGCCAACAAAACGGGCATTTCTATATGTTCACGAGAACAGATACATCATCATGAAATAGGTATCTGTCATAGTTCACCTCCCTGCTTCTTTTTTGTTGCCATTTCATCAGCATCAGGCCAGGATCGTGCCCACACAGCTTGTGACCCACCTTGCTGAACGCAGCCCTCCCAGGATACAAGGCTGTGGCCAGCCAGGTGCTTGATTATGGCAGGTGGGCAGAAATGCCAGGACATGGAATCTGAGCCCCTGATAGGCCTGCTCAGTGTAATGAGCTACAGGCTGCATTTGGCTTGGTAGGTCAGTTGGCTCAGGCGTTCCCTTATGTAGTCGGCTGGGTGCTTCCTGTCCTCTCGCACCAGCCCAGCCGTCACACGAGCTCCACGGCCTCCTGCTCCCCCCTGTTTTCCTGGTGCACCATGCAGCCCACTTTGTTGTTGAAGAGCCGAGACAGGCTTCCCTTCTGAGAACGCCTGCCCTGGATCGACCTCTCCTTCCAGCGCCGCTTGCTCCGCTTGCTGACCTGCCGTATGTCCCAGATCCTTAGCGTGCCATCGTGGGAGGCCGTGTACAGTAATTCGTTGTGAATCTGGAACAAAAGTGCCGTATTTTAAAAGGGCAGCTTAACCATAATCACAACACAGCACACACAAGCAAAGAAGCAGCTTCTCTGTTCCTTTTTTTTGTACAACCCATTTGTGGAGCGGGGTTTTCTCCCTTCCGCCTGAGCCCAATCCCAGGTGTGGGTGGGGTGGCTGGTTACAAAGGTGTAAAACAACAGCCTCCTTTATTATTTCATTGTACAGTGGACACTCGGGATGCGAACGTGATCCATGCGGGATGCAACCCACAGCGTTCGCAACCCACAGCGGCGATTCAGTGCTTCTGCACATGCGCGGCCCCTGAAACCCAGAAGTAACCCGTTCCGGTACTTCCGGGTTTTGGCAGGTCTGTAACCCAAAAAAACACAACCTGAAGCGTCTGTAACCCGAGGTATGACTGTATGGTGGTTCAGCTTGCGTCCGAAGGGCCGTATGTGGCCCTCAATGCCTTTTTTTAGTGGCCCTCGGCAAAATTTGACACACACCCCAACCATCACACTGCCTCCCCAAATATGCTTTTCAGGGGATCAGCAACATCTGGAAGACCAAAGGTTCCTCACATCTGTGATATGTGACAGGTGAAAAGACACCCACAGTTTTGTCAGAGGCAGGACCTGTTCATGTGCAACCAAAGGGAGCACACAAAGAAAACAGGAAGTACTCCTTTATTCCCCCTCACCCTGCCTCCAGCATGATGAGAAGAAGAAAGTGTGGCAAGCACAGAAGGAACAAAGTCTGGCAGAGGTGGCCTGCTAATGCCTACCACTCAGAAGCAGACACAACACCCAGTGCGTGAACCCAGCTTCAAACCGATAGTGGCAGGAGATGCAATCCTAATTTTATTTATACTTAAACACCTAAGTAATTTTTAGTTTTACAAAAATTTTAAGAACAAACAAACACTTAAAAAGACATACAAACACGTATAATTTCATAATGTTTTTCATAAACCTCTTTATGAAATTTTTAACAAAGTGTTTCAAATGTAACGAAACCTGAAGAGGCATCATTATCTTGACCTCCTGGCTCCCACTTCCTGCGGGCTCCATCCAAAAAACAAAGGGCTCTTGACTCACCCCACTCCATGCAGCACAAAAGAGCAATAGAGCGTTGTTTTTTCCAGGGAGCTGCTCACTGCCATGTGCCTATCTTGGCTCATGAATGTGAGTGCATAACAGAAGAGCACAGCCAATGCCTCTCTCGCTGCTCACTCTGACGGAAGCTTTTGGCCTTCATCTCAGGCATGTTGGGTGCATAATTATGAGAGGGCTCTGCTCAAGAGTCCACTTCTGTTTACTGGGGAGGAATGGGTGAAAGAGCTTTTTTGCATGTGCCTTAGCTCTCTGAGAGCTTGCAGACTGGGGCTATAGCAAGCAGCCAGGTAAGAAGTCTGCGGGGGCTAGCTTGAATCCCCAGGTTGCCTAAGCAACATTTGGCTGGATATTGTGAATTAACTTACAACCCAGTCACCATGGATGGGTCTAGAACTTATTTTAAAGTTGTCTAAGCAAATCAACTTCATAGGGTGACCCTATGAGCAAGGAAACAATCCCCCCACAGTAGAGCCTTTTTCTTAAGAATCTTCCACGTCCATCACTGCACAACAATCGATGAGTATCGGTAACAATGTCAGTTCATTGTTCCATCTGGCTGAGCCTTGTCTGGACCAGTGGGAAGGGGCTTTTCAATGCTCTTTTCTAGTCTACCTGGAGATGCTGGGGATTGAACCTGGGGCCTTCAGCATCCAAAGCATGTGTTGTAAAAGTGACACCAAACAGTTCCTGACCCACAGAGCTATAGCCAAGTGTTGTGCAGCTGCTCTTTGTGAGGCTCACCTGGATGCAGTTAATAACCAGCTTGTGACCTCGGAACACTCTTTGCAGGATGCCGGTCTTGGTATTAAAAGCTCGGGCACAGGCGTCACCGCTTCCTGTAAACACTGTAATGAAAACAAGGATGAGGGACCTTTTCAGAATAACTTTTTTTTTATTCGTTTGCTATTAAAATGTTTGTTTTCTCCTATTTTCAACACAAAGGGTCAGCTCGGCAGGCAACAAAGCAAAGATTCAAATTACACAAGATAAGTGTCATTGAAATCATCAGAACTTACTCCCTGATAAGTCGGTTCAGGGTTGTAGCCTAAAGTGAGTCTTATAAGGGGAAAGGGTAGAACAGAGAAGGTAAATGTGCCAACCCTTTGGGAATTATTTTCAGCTAATTCCCATTTTTTGATAGCTAATTCTAATTTGATAATCCACCCTGAGGCTGAATATAGCACTCAATAAAATAATAATATATGTCAGGGGAGTCGTAATGTATTTTTTTGCTTTTTATCCTCACAACAAACTTGCAAGGTAGGCTGGGATGGGCACTTTCCCCAATTCTCTCAGTGAAATTCACAAGGAGGGGAACTGAAGCCAACTATCTTATATACAGTATTTTGGCACTCCTCATCTTTACATTTTTTTTTAATTTATAAGCATCCACCAAATACCAAAGATGGAAATAACTGGCACATGCAAAAAAAAGCCTTAAAATTTATGACATCAATAAGAATTTATGACATCAATTATAAATTAAATCAAAGCTAAACACCCTATATAGCCATGTAATTTCCTTTTCTATCAGTTAGGCACGAAGACCAAATATACCACAGGATGTAACACAAACAATGAATCACTTAGCAAGCAGAATGAGATTTTCTTTTCTTTAATTAATTGTTTGAACAACAGAGCAAGTCATTTTTAATCTTAGTGTCTTCTAAAAAGGGGCATTTCTATTTGGAATGTGTTAAATATTCTTTTTCATTCAATTAACCCAGGGCATTTTTTACTTTGAAAAGGTATCCTGCTATAGAAACCCATAATCACAGGGTTCATGTGATAAACATAGTCAAACAAAGGTTGCATTTACAATCCAGACATGTTGTAAAGCAAGAAAAGGCTTCCGAAGGGTGCCATGCCTGTCAAATTTAGAGTCCTCAAAGGTAATTCTTTGCCCTTTACCACCCACAGAGGTAATAGCTCCTCCCAGCACTCACATGGGATCTTTCTCCTCCCATCTAGCAATGAATTCTTATTAATGGGTCTAGGTGGCAAACAGTTCTGGGTTGCAAAGAGTGGCACAGCCTCTGTTAGGTGTATTGGGAAGTGAAGGGCATTAGTGAATTACATGCAATGTCCAATTCATCCTTAAGCTGCTGTTTTCTGTATTCAAAGCTAAAACATATCTGAAGAGGTCAAGGCCCATGGCTCAGTGGCAAAGAGCATGTTTTGGCTGCAGGTTAGATGGCTGGTATCTCCAGACTCCTGCCTGAAACCCTGGAGGGTTTCTGCCACTCTCTGCAAACAATACTGAGCTAGTTAGAGGGACGCGGGTGGCGCTGTGGGTAAAAGCCTCAGCGCCTAGGGCTTGCCGATCGAAAGGTCGGCGGTTCGAATCCCCGCGGCGGGGTGCGCTCCCATTGTTCGGTCCCAGCGCCTGCCAACCTAGCAGTTCGAAAGCACCCCTGGGTGCAAGTAGATAAATAGGGACCGCTTACTAGCGGGAAGGTAAACGGCGTTTCCGTGTGCTGCCCTGGCTCGCCAGATGCAGCTTGTCACGCTGGCCACGTGACCCGGAAGTGTCTCCGGACAGCGCTGGCCCCCGGCCTCTTGAGTGAGATGGGCGCACAACCCTAGAGTTTGTCAAGACTGGCCCGTACGGGCAGGGGTACCTTTACCTTTACCTTTAGCCGTGTTGGTCTGCCATAGTCAAAACAAAATTTAAAAAATTCCTTCCAGTAGCACCTTAGAGACCAACTATGTTATTGGTATGAGCGTTCGTGTGCATGTGCTCGGGCTCAGAATAAGGGAGCTCCTGACTGGCTATGGCGTTAGGATGACAAGACATGAAGGAATGCATTACTAAAGCATTCTAGAGCCAGCAGCTTTTTTGCAGCTCAGGCTGCAAGGGGTAGACTCTTAGCTTTAGTTGCCAAGGATGCTTTCTGGTATGATTACTTCAGGTAGGCAAACATCCTCTCTACACTTTCAGTTCTAGCATGTCCAGGCTAAGAGGGAAGGAAACCTGTTGATGCAGAATGGGCATCAAAACACAACCGCAACTGTTTTCAGCACAAATTGTGCCACTTCAGCTTTATGCTTGCTGCACATCCAATATGCAACTGGGGTTGTGTCAGCATGAATAAAGTCTGAAAGGGGTATCAGATTGGGTATATGTAGAAAAAAGGCACGCAAAGCCAGTAACGCCCTCTGAGAACATTTATTACTTTACATCCAATTACTACATTGTTGGGTGGTTTTTTTTTAACAGAGATCAGGAGAACAGTCCAAGTTTGCCAACTGCCAGGATGATTTTGTGCCATCTGGAAGCATTTATTCCTTAAACGCAAAGGCCTTGGTCTGCTGCTACAGAAGGGGAGAGTGTGACTATCTCTGGATGAACAACGGACTGTTCTGCTTTTCTACCAAGGCCAAGCGTGCGCAGGGGGCAAAAAATAAAGAAAGACCCAGCTCAGAATACCTATGCACTTAAAGCCCAAAATGACCTTAAAGTACCCTCAATGTTCAACTGAATGTGGGGGGGAGGAGCATAATATAATTTGCAGTGTGGCTATGCAGCTTAATCTTTTGGGCTAGCAAGGTAGGGTACTGCCAGCAGGGGAAGAGCCCCAATTTAACATTTGGCTTTTAACTGGTAGCAGCTAATGCCAAGGGCATAATCTGCCAGGCACACCTCTGATGAAAGCCCCATTGGAATGAAGCCACCTGGACCATGGGCAGTGGGAGAATGAGGAGGAAGTTAGCTGCTAGCGTAATTCCTCGCCGCCGCAACCCAATATGCTCATTACCTACCATGCAGCTGAAAGGGATTCGAGCCTACAAGTTACAGAGTCCCCTCTCTGCAGGCCAGAACTCTGGGCTACATGGATCCATTCCAGGGAGTTCATGCCAAAACCTACATGCTTCTACGACAGGGTAGGGAGTCCTTTTAGCCTGACATGCCAGATCCTTATCTTCCCACACCCCCATGGAAATATGACAGCTGGCTGGGCTGACCCATCTGTCAATCATCTGATGTCATAATGGCATCAGGCTACTGATATCTGGGTGGTCCTGCCTACCTATCAAAGTTGATGGGGGCGGCGGGGTGCTTTGCCAGTGTGTTCCCTTCACCTAATGAGCAACCTTATCAGGTGATGAGAAAAGGGGTTACATCCTGCTACTTTGGGTGCACAGCCCCAACCCTGTGGGGAACAGGGGGTGCAGACAATGGAAAATTTTATTTGCATTTGTGTACTTAAGCCTAGATTGTTTTTTTCTTTGTAATGTTGAGTTTATTATGTGTTTCCTAAACTACAGATTATTGTTATTTTGAATTTACTGACATATACTATATTTTGTATATTTGTACTTTTACTGCTTTGAATGTTTGCTGTAAGCCACTTTGGGCACAGCTTGTTGTAGAAAAGTGACATATAAGTAAACTCAATCAAAGCCCTGCCCTTGTATATCAGCTGACATCACTCACCCATCAGTGTGACATCAGCTGGGCATGGTTTGGGTGAAAACGCCTTGTAAGCCAAACTGGACTCTCCAGCAGGCCAGGATTGGCCCACAGGCTGTAAATTCCTCACTCCTGTTCTAGGAGGTCTTTGGTTTTTCTGCAGTACAGTTTTTCCACAAATGCCTGGAAAACTGGTTTAACCAGAGACCATAGCAAGCCACCAAAATGAGATTTAAAGTAATAACCACAGCTGAGTTTTTGAAAAGATGTCACTCATTCACAATCTTCATCCTTAACAGGATATTTCATCAATATTCATCTGCTTTCACTACTTGCAACATCTGTCAGTTAGATTTTTATTGTTTGCAGCCAATTTACTTATTACTTACTTTCAACTATTTATATACCACTTAATCACCAAAGTTGCTAAGCGGTGCCATTACAAGCTCTGCAACATACACAAAAGCAATTTCACAGGCCTGGTCTAAAAATATAAGTGTGTCTTCAACTCTAGCAAAGTGTGCCAGGTGAGCAAAATGGCATCAGGGATGAGAGGAAAGAAAATTCAAAATCTGAAACAAGATGTGTGACACCCTTTTTATATGGAGCTAAAACTCTACATGAGCCTCTGCCTAGCTCTGTGTTGTTGGCTTACTTAACAAAAGAAGGAGAATAACATGGGGGTGATTGTCTCCTTCATACCATCAGGACTTGGATAGTTGTGGCAAATTTCTGCTATAAGGAGAATACACAGAAGGTGGTCATTCCTGGACTAACATATCTGTTGCCAGTGGACAAGATGAGAAAAGGCAATTGGGAGGGTTTGTTGGAACTTACATATTCCAGCATGGTATTTCAAAGTGCTGACGCTGTGCTTGTGAGCCTTGAATGTCCGGACTCGCTCCCCCGTATCGGCCAACCAGCATTTCACTGTCCTGTCTGCACTCCCTGAATACAAGCGCCGATTCACAAGCTAAGAGGGGAAAGAGAGGAAAGATCACTTTCGCGAGGGAGCATTGTTCGGAGTCATGGTCATTTTCGGCGCTGCCTTCCCCCTGCAAAAAGAAAAACGATGACACAATTCAATGATATGATTGCAATGTAGAAAGCAGCACAGCTTTTGGAGCTCTAACACAGACCTCTGATCTTATGTTCTGCACGCAGCCAGGGCTCCCAGTGGGCCTCCAAATGGCTTTGAGATGTCAAAGAGGAACAGATGAAATAGCTCTCACTCTGCTAGTATAATTAGGAGCAGATCCTTTAAAGCTAGTGAAGTTCCATCCCTTTGCATATATCTGTAAATAAACCACATATCATGAAGACCCCACAGTCTCCGCTGTGCCTCATTCCCAAAAGGAAACATGAATCCTGGGTGAGCACCTGGAACTCCTGGAATATCTCACCATTCAGAGACTGGGGTGGCATGCAACAATAGAGTATTAAAAACAGTTTAAAATAAGTGACACTCACAAGAAAGGGAGGGGTGTGTGTGTGTGTGTGTGTGTGTGTGTGTGTGTGTGATGGCAAAGGCCAGGGTAAAGAGTTGCATTTCAGCATAATGAATATGCTAGATGCACCTCTGTGGGGAGGGAATTCAATAACTTCCTGAACTTCTTAGAGCAGTTGACCTACTTAGAGGGCCACCTCTGCTGAGCTTAACATCCAATAGAGTCTGTAGAAGAGGTAATGACTGCACAGTGGTACCTCAGAAGTCAAACGGAATCCGTTTTGGAAGTCCGTTTGACTTCCAAAACATTCGGAAACCAAGGCGCGGCTTCTGATCGGCTGTAGGAAGCTCCTGCAACCAATTGAAGCCAGGTTGGACATGCAGGTTCCAAAGAACGTTTGCAAACTGTAACACTCACTTCCGGGTTTGTGGCGTTCGGGAGCCCAAACGTTTGAGTCGCAAGGTACCAAGGTACGACTGTATTTGTTCCTCAGAAAATGGAGGTACAAAGAATCCCTTGTATATGCTTCTAATTTAAAAGACAGTGGATTAGAATGACTAACCCAATGACTTGGGTAACATAGACTGGAGGTGGCAATTCAATTCAGGATTATAAACAAGCAAATCTATATGTATTTAGTTAATGGCAAGCAGTTTTTTTAAATGTAGGGTCAGTTACAAAACTCTGGGCTCATCTACACTTACATTTCGCCCTGTGCTTTCTAGGCAGAGGTCCATGTCTTAAAGTGTGGTGTCAGAGCACCTCCCTGCCCCCCTGCTTTCCCCAGGAAAAACTGCTTTTTAACGCTGAATCTGAACAAGCAACAATTCAGGTTTTCTGCAGATTGACGTTTTCTCCAATGCAGAAGTAAAAAAGCGGGTTTTCATGGGGAAAAGCACCAGGCCAAACAAAAAAGTGCTCCAACACATGGCTTTAAAGAGCAGACGTGTTCCTAGAAATGTGGCACAAAAGGAAGTCTGGATGAGGCCTCTGAGAAGCTGCACACTCCATAACCAAAGCCAATGTCTCCTACCAATTCATATTTTCAGCTATTTTCCTCTACAGAAAACATACATAGGCAAGAAACCCACAAAACAGCAAACTTTCTTGTTCAGAAAACTTCAGTTTGGTGCAGGTTCCCCCTCCCCCTCCTCCTGAAGGAATGCTTGCTTCCAGAAGAGATCCATTATTTTAAATAAAAGAAACATTTCATGCAACCTCCCACAACAGTCATTTGGCTAATGGAATGGAAAAACAACTGCAGCCGTAGGGCTTAAGGTATCCTATATCGTGAGGCACATACCAAGTGTGTTATAGGAAAGCCTATACACGATTTTTGCTTCATTTATGTCAAGATAAAATAAAGTGGCCAATCTCTGCGAAACGTGCTTTTAATTTCTTTCATTAGAAAGACAGGCATGCCTTTCATCGACAAGAGCTGAGATTAATTTCCCATGATTAGCAAGGGAAGGGAGAAGCGGGAAAGAGCCCTTTCCACCATAGGTTTCTTCCAAACTTATCCAAACCCTAACAATGCCTGATTTTTTAAAAAATAAAATAGCTGGGGAGACACAAATCCCAATTATAATCTGCCTGTGGCTTGAAGAAGCAGCAAACGGCTTTGTTGCTGTGTTTTTCTTGGCTGGCATTGGAAAAGGCTTTGTTCACTCTGGCTAATTTCCCAACAGAGCGGCTGTTGGAGAAAAGCACAGCAGATCACGGAAAACAAGGAGTACAACTGTGCTCATACCTCTTAGGGAATGTCTGCAGAGTGGCAACTGCCTGAGCTCCTAAAAGACAGATACTCTAGCCTTCTGTGGCATTCGCATGCTGCATCGTGAAGCTGGCTAGGCAGGTTCCCCACAATCACTTCTGCTGTGTGGACAGCTAGAGAAGCAGACAGCATGGAGGCGTCCATCCTTTGCACCAGGGATGGGAAGCATCTCTGACCCTCCAGAGCTCGCTGGGCTCCCACTCCATTCAGCCCCAGCCAGCATGCTCAGTGGTCAGGGATAATGGGAGTTGCACTACAACATCTGGAGGGCCAGAGGTTCCGCAGCCCTGCTTCACCCCAGCAGAGCTTGTAACCCTTTGTTCAATGGCGCTTGCAGTATCTTCATATCCCAAAGAAAGGGGGAACTTGGTGGAAACTCATTTGACAAATTTCTCAGGTCACGTTGACAATACTACAGTGGTACCTCAGGTTACAGACGCTTCAGGTTACAAACTCTGCTAACCCAGAAATAGTACCTTTGGTTAAGAACTTTGCTTCAGGATGAGAACAGAAATCGTGCAGCAGTGGCATGGCATCAGCGGGAGGCCCCATTAGCTAAAGTGGTACCTCAGGTTAAGAACAGTTTCAGGTTAAGAACGGACCTCCAGAACGAACCTGAGGTACCACTGTACATGGGATGGCTTTCATCCCATTTCACTTGCTTCATGCCGTCCCATAAAACATGGAGGAAGAGCCTTAGCCATTTAATTTCCAGCAGGCCAGTGCAGCTTCTCCTCTCACTCATCCCTGGCCATGTTCACATCAACATGTTTCATGGAATCACAGATAACACTGTCCACACATGACTGACTCAACCCTGGAAAGCTTAAATTGACACCTACTCATTTCCACTACTGGACAGGCGTTCGCAAAAACAACGTGTAGAAGACAAGATTATCTATCTCTACCTTGTAGTTATCCCACTGCATGGGGCAAATAACAGCTGCTTCCTGATCAATGCCTTGCTAAACCATCCATTGAAAGTGTCCTGTGTTAAACGCAGTCATGCAGTCAGGTACAGTCCTCACGCTTATTCGTTTTTATAACATTCTTCCAATGAGATCAAGGCGTCAGTTAACCTCTGCAACAATCCTGTGAGGTAGGTGTCAGAAGCTTTTGGGCAGTACACCCAAGGCATGTGCCTTATTCAGCTTCTCAACACTATGACCTGATGAGCCACAGCTGAACATGTGGATTCATTCCACTAAAAGGCAAAACACCGCTGACATGAGGTAACTGGGTTCTGTCCTTAGCATTTGTTTTGTGACAACTTAACATGAAGAAAACACCCATTCGTGCTGCAGTCCCTGAGTGGTGACGGACATGTGTTTGTGAGCCAGCTTGGCAACTTTCTCAAGGCTGTTCAGTGAGCGTCATTGCTGAGCAGGATTTCAACCCGCATTCTCTATGCCCAAGGCCAGCATTACTCACTCTACTAGTCTACAAATCATAACATTGAAGAGACCTTTGTGGTGGATAGAACATGCTTACAGTGATAATTTATCTCCTGCTCCAACTTTCTGTGGTCCCTTCCCTTGCAATTATATAAATATATTTTTCACAGGGTTGCATGGCTTTTCACAGCTCCCCACATGGAACCATGCCTGCACAGCTGCCTTTTTCAATGGTTAAAAAGGTAAAGGTAAAGGTACCCCTGCCCGTACGGGCCAGTCTTGCCAGACTCTAGGGTTGTGCGCCCATCTCACTCAAGAGGCCGGGGGCCAGCGCTGTCCGGAGACACTTCCGGGTCACGTGGCCAGCGTGACAAGCTGCATCTGGCGAGCCAGAGCCGCACACGGAAACGCTGTTTACCTTCCCGCCAGTAAGCGGTCCCTATTTATCTACTTGCACCCGGGGGTGCTTTCGAACTGCTAGGTTGGCAGGCGCTGGGACTGAGCAGCGGGAGCGCACCCCGCCGTGGGGATTCGAACCGCCGACCTCTCGATCGGCAAGTCCTAGGCGCTGAGGCTTTTACCCACAGCGCCACCTGCGTCCCACTTTCAATGGTTACCGCACCACAAATGTCATGGGTCAGTGACAGAGCAGCTGCTGTGCATGCAGAAGGTCTCAGGTTCAATATCCGGTATCTCCAGGGAAGGCCAGGAGAGAATGCTGTCTGAATTCCTGGAGAGCTACTACCTGTCAGTGTATACTGACCTAGATGGACCAAGGGTACTTCCTATGTTCCTATAAGGATACTTCCTATGTTCTTCCTAGAATTAGTCTCTCTCTCTCTCTCTCTCTCTCTCTCTCTCTCTCTCTCACACACACACACACACACACACACACACACACACACTGTACATAGCTCTCGCCTCAATGCAAGGAAAATAAAAACCCAGAGTTGTTGATAGACATGCTTTGCATACATGCAGCTGTTCAAGGCTATTTCTGTATCTTTCTGACCAAAGAAATCTAGAAGAGAGTTGCTCAGAAGTTCCTTCTGACCACAGTTCTCAGGGATGTGCTCCATCCCAATCAGATGCAGAAGACTATCCTACTTCTTTTCTTTGTCATGGAGTTCTTCAGTTCATCTCCTTTGTGGACACACTCTGACAGTTGCTTTACTTTTCCTGAATCTCTCCACGTATGTATTGCAATCTGTCAGGAAATACCTTATTTAAGCATACGACACTGGGATAAGTTAACAGCCGCTACTTGGGCCATTCCTTACATTAGTTCCATTACTATAGAAGTCCTTTATCACACTGGCTTCCTCTGCTGTTTTCTCTTCCCAACAAATGCTACCCTAGTTGGTTGCCCAGTTGCTCCAAACAGCAACTCTGGCCTTAGTGAATGGCTACATTCGCACATAATGCTAAGCCTTAACCATGGCTTGTACATGAGTCACCTTGCATACATTCAAAGAAGCCATGGTTCATTCTCCGAAGCTTGGTTCATTTTCCAGCTGCTCTTGCCTCATGCCTGTATTTTGGCATGCATTTGGGGTGCTGTGGTCAAACAAACCAAGGTTAAGCAAGACACCTGGATTCCAATGTGCCACCAAACAATCTATGGTGTGTTAGCCAACTACAAAACACATCTGATTGTACCCAGAAACTGTGGTTAGTCTGCTGGGCTGGGTTCAGACATTCAAACAAAGGACACTTTGGTTAAACAAACCATGGTTTAGTGTTATGTACAAACCAGGCCAATATCAAGTCACTTACCTCTAGGCAAATGACAGATCCTTGATGCTCTTTGAACACTCTTAGCTGCTCGCCAGTCACGATGTTCCAAGTCCGAATGGTGTAATCAGTGCTGCCTGAAAAAAGCTCCCTGTTTGGAGCATCAAGTATAAGACATAAGACGGCCCCAGTGTGTCCCAGCAGGGTTTGGTGGCAGCGCCCACTGGACACCCACCAGACCTTGACAGTGCAGTCTGTGCTCCCTGTCACCAAGAAGCCCCTGCTCAATTTCTCCTCCTCCAACTCTTCCTCTTCTGAATCCTCAAGGACATCCTTGGAGGAGTAAAGAGCCAACGTCAGAACACAGTTCCGGTGGCCTCGAAACTCCTGGATTGGCTTCTCCTTATCCACACTCCAGCACCGCGCTGTCCTGTCATAGGAGCCACTGAAGAGATAATCCTTGAAAACCAGAATCCTGTTGGGGGTGGGGGGAATAAGCCACATGTCAAAAGAGTTTGAAGTTTTTCCCCAGCTCCTTCTGCCTGCCCTTATAATGTTTGTGCTTTAGACTCTCAGCATGTAATCCTATACATCTCTACTGAAAAGTAAGTCCCACAGAATTAAATGGGGCTTACACTCAGGTAACGGGACGTGGGTGGCACTGTGGATTAAACCACAGAGCCTAGGGCTTGCCGATCAGAAGGTCGGCGGTTCAAATCCCCATGACGAGGTGAGCTCCCATTGCTCGGTCCCTGCTCCTGCCAACCTAGCAGTTCGAAAGCATGTCAAAGTGCAAGTAGATAAATCGGTACAGCTCTGGCAGGAAGGTAAACGCCGTTTCCGTGTGCTGCTCTGGTTCGCCAGAAGCGGCTTAGTCATTCTGGCCACATGACCCGGAAGTTGTACGCCGGCCAATAAAGCAAGATGAGCGCCGCAACCCCAGAGTCGGTCCCAACTGGACCTAATGGTCAGGGGTCCCTTTACCTTTTACACTCAGGTAAATAAGATTGCAATCTTAATAATCCTTGTAGCTTTTCCCCCTCGGTTTTATTAGCTGTATGCAGAAGTAAACATAGTACCCCACATGAATATATTTTTATTCCCCAATTTGCATACTGCTTAATTACAGTCATCTCTAAGTGGCATACAGAAGATCCAGTAGAATAAAACTAAAAATGAGTTAAAACAATACAGTAATGTCATAATACAGTTGTGAAGCCTGCTGGAATAAAAATACTGTGCTAGTTCCTTGAATTCCCGGCTACTTTTCCAGAAACTTATTTATATCTAGGTTAACTGAAATGGGGTCAGATTAAATTCTGGGGCAGCTGAATTCTCAACCTTATCCACTAATAGCCATGGTTGCATGCCAGCCATAGTTTCCTAGATGGTGGCTGTTTCTAAACAAATTATGGTGCAGCCGTGTACTGTAAGTGCTTGGCCACGTGGACAGGTGAACTTTATCACAGCCCTAGATTTCCCCAAGTGCAATAAAACTGAACACTGCAGATGACCATACCTAAAGACGGTATAGTAGCCCTAAGGGTGGTCCTCTGTATTCCAGCCTAGGTTGCCAATTTATCTAGAAATTCCATTTGCAAAAAGGAGAAGTACATTTGGCAGCTGACACACACACAAAAAGGATCCCTTGCTTGCTTGCACACAGAATGCACGTTTAGCATAACAAATCAAGGTCTGGCTTTAAGCTTCTCTGGGGGGTAATTAACAGCAGGGCAAAATTCCAAATCTTTAAACAAAGCTTTAGCTGTATCCCCCCTTTCTTTCTTTTTTACTACTAAGAAGTATGCTTAACACAATGCTTTTTAATCTCTTTATCAGGTGCAGCTGTTGCCAATTTCATTCCCAGCAGAGGATTCGGTTCAGTTCCTCCTTGTTCTGCTGTCCGTCTCTCTTGCCCAGGCTGTGGCTGCGTCAGCATTCTTGCTGGAATAACTAATTGCATACAGCCAAGAGCATGTGTAGCAGAAATTTAGGCAATCCATTTGTGCAATACAGCATAGGGAGGAAACAACTGGTTTTGAACAGATTCAGAAGTAAGGAGACCTGAGGAGGTTAGCTGAGGAGCTAACTAGCATCAGATTACAGGTTGTGACAAGCAGAGAACGCAGGGTGAGGGGAGAAATCTAGGCAGCTCTAAATAAAAAGACTCTGTGGTACCTACCTGTTGACAATCGATGTGTGCCCTCGGTAAACTGCCAGGCACTGGCCTGTCATCACGTCCCACTTTCGAATTGTGTGATCCGCACTACATGTAAAAGCAGCTTCATTTTCTAAGTGGCAAAATGTGATGTAGCTTTCATGTCCTGGGGAAAAAATATACAGAAATAAGAACGATCAGTACAAATTTACCGAAAACTACAAAAGGAGATTTTTGTAGCAGGAACTTGCGGCTGTCCAGATGTTGTTGGATTTCGGCTCCCATCAGCCCCAGGGCAGCATAGCCAGTGTCCAGTGATGATTGCAGTCCTGCAATCTCTGGAGGATGACAGGCTTCGCTGCCCTGGTCTTGTAACAGGAAGGTTTGCATCACACTCTTAAATCGATTACTGTGGCAGATCTGAAAGAACCTTTGTACTGGTCTTATGCTAGTCTGTCAGGACTTCCCTCAAAGGATTCCTGGGAGGTGTGATTGTCAGTGCCTGGAATTCTCTACAGACCTGCAACCACTTGAAGATCTACAATACAGTGGTGCCCCGCAAGACGAACGCCTCGCAAGACGGAAAACCCGTTAGACGAAAGGGTTTTCCGTTTTGGAGGCGCTTCGCAAAACGAATTTCCCTATGGGCTTCCTTCGCAAGACGAAAGCCCATAGGGAAATCTCCGGGACAGCGGGGAAGCGCAGCGCATCATCCCCACTGTCCTCGGACCTCCTCCGAAGGCTGGCGGCAGACGGAGAGACTTCCTCCCGCCGCCAGCCTTCATTTCTCCGCTATCCCGGACGGCTTTTGAAGGCAGGCGGGGGGGAGCAAAGACTTTCGCCCCCCACCCGCCTTCAGAAGAGGTCCAGGACCTCTTCTGAAGGCGGGCGGGGGGCGAAAGTCTTTGCTCCCCCCTGCCTGCCTTCCCGGGAGAGCGGAGAAACGCAGCGTGTTTCTCCGCTGTCCCGGACTGCTTTTGAAGGCAGGCGGGGGGGGAGCAAAGACTTTCGCCCCCCGCCCGCCTTCAGAAGAGGTCCTGGACCTCTTCTGAAGGCTGGCGGGGGGCAAAAGTCTTTGTCCCCCCGCCTGCCTTCCCGGGGGCTTTTAAATTGCCCCGGGACAGCGGAGAAGTCCCCCGCTGTCCCGGGGCTTTTTAAAATGCTGGCGGGCGGCAGCGGAGGCTTCGCTCCCGCCCGCCAGCATTTTAAGATTGCCCCGGACAGCGGAGAAGTCCCCCGCTGTCCCGGGGTTTTTTAAAATGCTGGGGGTGGGAAGAAAAGCCCTTGGTCCCCCCCCCCCCCAGCCTTCAGAAGAGGTCGGGGGACAGACTGTCCCCGGACCTGGTCTGAAGTCGGTTTCCATAGGAACGCATTACTTGATTTTCAATGCATTCCTATGGGAAACCGTGCTTCGCAAGACGGAAAAATCGCAAGACGACAAAACTTGCGGAACGAATTAATTTCGTCTTGCGAGGCACCACTGTATCCTGGATTGCCAGGAAAGGGAGAGATGTCTGCTAAACCTGTTCTGAATCTGTGATATAAATATGTCCTTGTGCAGGGTCCCCCCCCCCCCCCCCCGGCCAGGAGAATTGCTCTCCTTTTAAAACATGCTTTCTACTATCTCATACAAACCACAGCTCTATGCCTCAAAATTCACACTCCAGTTGTATAAAATAAATAATAAATGTTGGAAATGTAAGGAAAAAGAAGGTACTTTTTACCATATGCGGTGGGAATGTAAGAAAGTGAACGACTTCTGGGAAATTATTTATAATGAGATTTTTAAAATGTTGAAATATACATTAAAAAAAACAACAGAAGCCCTTTTACTTGGTATTGTAGGTACAGAGATTCATAAGCATGATAAAAAAATGTTTTTATACGTGACAACTGCAGCAAGAATACTATTAGGCCAACGATGGAAGCAGGAAGAACTACCAACAAAAGAAGAGTGGCAGATGAAATTGATGGATTATTCTGAGTTGGCAAAATTGCTGGTGAGTTGCTGGCGGAACCAGCAAAACCAGACTCTCCTGAAGGACTGGAAGAAATTCACGATATATTTGAAAGACAATTGTAATCAATTGACATCGCTTGTAGAGTTACAAGAAGTTTTGTAAGGAGAACTATATGAATTATTGCGAAAGAGGACTAAGAAGGAGTTTATTTAGGATTTGGATTTTACAGCAATAACTATAATAATAAAATGCAAAATTAGAAAGGAAGTTAGAAAACCATCAGTCCATTAGGATGGAAGTCCTAGGCAGTGATAGCCAAAGGTCTGTTATGTTGTTCAAGATGGGATGTTATGTTTGGAAAACATGTGTAAAAACCAATAAAAAATATATTTAAAAAACAAAAACAAAATTCACACTCCAGCAATCCAGTGGTGCTGTTAGGTAATTTTTAAACTCTGGACTCAATGGTTATGGGGTCTGGGGTCCCTGCCTCCCTGCTCATTTTCCTGAGTGCAGAGCCCTAGATGGGCTGGTCTGATGTCTTGCTGTTAGCACTGACCGCCATTGTCCTGTGTTTTTCACACAGAGAACAACGGGACCTGTTCCCAAGTAAGTTGCACATAAGGATTTCAGCAAGAGAATGGGTAGGAATTAAACCTCCCCCTATTCACATTCTCCACATGCGTGGGAAGAATGCAATCTATATGAAAGATGACTAACAATTTACGTACACTTTGGAAATTCAAGCTTCTTCTGACTCAATGTTTTTACTGTTTCGAATATAGTTTTTCTTTTTTTTAAGTCCACCAAGCTCCTTGTTTAATAGGCACTTCCTTCTACCTACATGGTCAGCTTCCATGTTCTTTAATCATTTTGAGGTCAATCTATGGAAATTGTATAAAAAGTGGCATTTCTCATTCTGAAGATGAAAACAAACTTAAGAGCAGTCAATCAAGCTGTTTACATGAGCCCTTAGAGATTATTCAGTTGCAAAAGAAACAAACAAAAACTAACTAAGTGAATACCTAGAATTGGCTAAACTTACAGACTCAATAAGAAATCATTCAAAGGAGAGAACGGGATGTTTTTTATAAAATATATGAAAAATAGAGGTTCCCAGACCATCACTTGGCTTAGAGTAGATTAAAATCCAGAATGTTTCTCCACAGATTTACCAACTGAATACAGATATTTAGAAAAAGGAATTATCAAATAACGTTCATGGGTAGTGGAAGACATGTTAGGAATCAAGGAGTCAAGCCAGAAGTTGCAAAAAGACGGCTTGCACTCTCTACGAAGAATTGTATTTGAAAATGCTTGGTTTTGAGCCTTTTTTAAAATTTATTTTTCTTTTTTCTTTTTCCTTTTTCATTGCTGATATGCTTTTTCTTTTTTCTTCTTTTTCTTTTAATATTCTGATTATTTGATGTGTGTGCGCATGTATATGAAAAATCAAAATAAAATTAAAATAATTATTTTTTAAAAAATAACTGCTTTTAAATAAATTTAAAAGGGAGAAAAAAACCTGCATCAAAACTCACAAAAACAACTCCAGGAAAAGATTTGTTTAAAGACCTTCTAAGTCAGGTTTTCAATGTTTTTGAGTCCACGGCTCCCTTGACCAACTACTGTATTTTTTGCTCTATAAGACTCACTTTTTCCCTCCTAAAAAGTAAGGGGAAATGTGTGTGCGTCTTATGGAGCGAATGCAGGCTGCGCAGCTATCCCAGAAACCAGAACAGCAAGAGGGATTGCTGCTTTCACTGCGCAGCGATCCCTCTTGCTGTTCTGGCTTCTGAGATTCAGAATTTTTTCCCCCTTGTTTTCCTCCTCCCAAAACTAGGTGCGTCTTGTGGTCTGGTGCATCTTATAGAGCGAAAAATACAGTACATTCTTTCTGCAGCACCTCTGTCGGCCTCTGGAACCTAGTTATGTCATCCCTGCAGAGCTGCCAGCCCCTCACCCCTTTTCGAGCACCCTCCCTTGTGGAGTGTTCCCTCAGCCTCCTTTCCTCTCCCCTCTCCTTAGGAGTCCTCCAGGCAGCCACTTTTGCTGTCCCTGGTCTCTGAGCTGCCCCCCCTGCCCCAAAGAGAGGTGCCTCCTCACACTGCCCCACTGGCAGAGACGGTTCCCGCCCCCCCCCCATTCATCCCGAGTTGCCCATATTGTATACAGTGGTACCTCGGGTTACAGATACTTCAGGTTACAGACTCTGCTAACCCAGAAATAGTACCTCGGGTTAAGAACTTTGCTTCAGGATGAGAACAGAAATCATGCTCCAGCGGCGCAGCGGTGCGGGAGGCCCCATTAGCTAAAGTGGTACCTCAGGTTAAGAACAGTTTCAGGTTAAGAACAGACCTCCGGAATGAATTAAGTTCTTAACCTGAGGTACCACTGTATTTGTGATGGGTTTTAATTTATGCAAGCCGTTTGGGGAGCCAATGTCTTGGGTAGCATAAAATAAAATGGCTTCTCCAGAGTCATTCTTGAATGAAAAGGTTTTTAAGCAAAGGTTGGATGACAATCTGTCATTCTGCATGATCTAGTGGATTCCTGCATCACAGGGGTTGAAGTATAGGACCCTCCAACTCTATGATTCTATAAAATTGCCTCACAACCATTTATATGTGTGTGTTGTATGTGTGTGTCTTAAATACATCATCATCTGCCTTCTCCCATGAAGAAAAAGGTTTCCGGTCCTCATTTGAAGGAATCCTCCAAGGATTCAAGCATGGAAGGATCTCAGCCGTCTGACTAAGCAGACAGACACACTGCAGCTTGCCAGGTATGTTATGGGCTACCACAACCACACAGACATTAATATCACTTAACCAGAATTTGGGAGGGGCTGTGTGATGGACAGACCATTGGGGTCATCCTCCAGAAGACCATCAGCCAATCATGGCAGAGAAGAGAAACGGCTAATCAGGAGAGTGAGGATAGGAGAGAGAGAATTTGACAGTTTAACTGCCAAATGGAGTCTGGCTAGGGAAGTTGCTTAGGAGTTTGTCAGGCAGGGTAAACCTGTTTAATTTTGTCCTGTGAAAGAAACGGACCCAGAAAGGGTCTTTTACAGAAAGAGTTAGCCATTCTAGGAGGAAAGAGATGTATTAGAAATAGCTCTGTTGTGGGGAATTATAAGTAAAGTTATTGCTCAAACCTGAAACAGCATTTCTGATGGAAAAAATACTGTCCCTTTAACGGTAAAACTGCTTTATCCTTCATTAAGTGCTTGTTAGTAAAAATACAGTTTCCACTTCCATCGTGCCTCAGCTTTAATTTATACCTAGTTTGGGAAATAAGTTGTCACAGGAACACCAATATTAAGAATCTTTGCAGCTGATTTATGTTGTACAAGTGCCCTGCCACAGATAGAGAATCCCTGAATTCTCTTTTTTTATATAAATTTTATTAGTTTTCCAAATTTTAACAAATCAATCCAAATTATTTAAATTTAATACATTTTTTTAAGTAATTAGGTTTCCCACTCCTGTTACAAACATATGTCCATTGCTTCCTGATGTTGCTGCTTCATTCTTCTTTAATCACCTTCTCATCTATTAATTTTAATCCATTTACATAGCTAGCCTTTGTTTCTTCCTTGCAATTAGCAAGAATCCCTGAATTCTCAGTTGTCATAGATAGGTAGGTTAGATCACCCCATATGCGGTCATTTTGCCCCGCTCACATCTTCACTGAGGGAGTTTGTCACAGTGTGCACCCCAGAATCAGTGGCTAAGGGAAGGTTTACCCTACCTTGAAAATGGGCCCTGCACTGGCTGTCCGCAGTGCTCCAGAGCCGTGCAGTGCCATCTTCACTACCTGTCAGGAGCCACTGGCCGTCTGGGCTGAGGCTCAGCCAGTTGATGCCTCCCTGGTGATCAGTGCAAACTTTCAGTGCCGAACTACTGCTCCCCATCCTGCAGGTTCCACAACAAGGCAGGAGCTGGGGTGGAGAGTCTCATAGGGTCCGAGCCAAACAAGGATCAGGAGTAGGCCTTAAAACAGCAGGCTGCATCAAGCCAACTCCAAGGATCATCTTTGGTGCAAAAACAAACAGTAGGGGGATGTTGTGGTCTCTACGAAAAGTGAAAAAAATGTATTAATAATGATAAGAGCAACAACATCACAATAACAAATGATACTAGATTGCTCAGGCACACAGCCATATTAGCTGGCCATTAAGCTGGCCAACCCCTGCACCTCCCCCATGAGTAAACCCATTATATTAAACATTTTGTTGTTTTTGAGAATAACCCTGGAAAATAAACCCTGAAAAAATATCTGGATACTTTGCCTGGTTAAAAAAAATGGCCAGACTTTTGACTAAAGCCCACCGTTTTTCCACATGTAAGCTTTCAGCTGAAACAGAATAGAACTCTACAGTTCTATGATTCTACTACAGTTATTCCCAATTTGTATGCCAGAGCATTCTGGTATGAACTACTTACTGTGCCTAAAGGAGGCTTGTCTGAGGCCCTGGGTGTGCCTTCTTTGAGAACAGGTAATTCTGCTGATCAGGTGTGATTGAATGATCCGATCATGCAATCATATCAGATGCAGACAAACAACATAATTGCTTCTCCTTCCCTGCTGTCTGTGATTTTCACTGCTCTGGGCATGTCTCTTCTCAGATCCAAAGGAGAGGAGACTTTGCTACCAGTGTTCCTTAGCAATCTGGAGTCTGGGAAGCTGCCTTGCAGAGTTTGGGCAAACTTATATTGAATGATGCACCTACATCACATGCCAGACTTTGGAGAATGGAGGGCTATAGTTATGGCTAAGAGTTCAAGCAACAGACTCTGTAGTTCATTCCATATGTTTTTCCTCCCTCACCGCAAATAGTGGTTGCTACTCACAAGTGTCCAAAAGCTAAAGGGAAGACAAATTATTTTGACGCTAGCTGCTGTCATTTTAATAACAGCCACGGCTGTTGTGCCAAAGGTTATGCCAAAGAAAATCAAATTCTGTGACCAGAATAGACATTGCAAATATTATGCATATCCTTAGTTTGCATACACTTATCCTGCTTCAAAAATCCAGGTTTTCAAAATGCTTGGAATTCTTTGGCAAAGGTTAAAGGATACTGAGAATATGTGGGCTGGGTGGGGGGCACAGAGCTGCCTCAGATTAGTAAATTCCTTTGTGGAAACACATACAAAACCATTTCTGCAATAAATCTCAGTGGGAGGGCAGCAGGGGTGGCAGTTATTTATCCCAGCAAGTGGCCCCCCAACGCCTTGATCCCAGGAGAAAATAGTCTCTAGATGCCATGGGGTTTGTCTTTAATCTGCACAAGGCTGCCTGGGCTAATATCTCCAAGCCAAAGGGAAGCCTGTCATAGCAAACTCTGCCTACACAAATTGTGTAAGCCAAACACAGCCCACCAGCAAAATCTATCACAGCCCGTCAAGAACTCAATACACTTCCTAGTTTGCTTCCTGCCTGGGATTGGCAAAGATGAAACAGTAAATTGTGAAGCACCTGGCAGCCCTAATCCAGCAGCTAGAAGAAGTGGCAAAAGGAAAGCATACAGATAAGGCTCCATCCATCTTTCCATTCCATCATACGGCAGTAATTTACTCCCCCGAGGGAGGGGCTGTAGCATGCAGAAGATCTCTGGTTCAATCCTGAGCATCTCCAGATAAGGATAGGAGAGTCTCATGTCTGAAACCCTAGAGAGCTGCTGCCAATCAGTGCAGACAATACTGATCAAGATAGGCCAATGGTCTGGCTCCGTATAAGGCAGCTTCCTGGGCCCTGTGTTCCTGACCACAGTGAACTGCTCCTATTATCTTGAATGCAGCCTGGTTCAATATGAAAACTGGCCACAGGGTGAAGCTTGGCACATTCCTCCTCAAGCCACGTTTATTTACTTTCTTACAGTGTTTATATGCTTTCTTTCATTTAAAAATAACCCACAATGCAATTTACAGTAAAGAAGTAAAGGAGAGGCTAACATGTGGCCCTCCGAATGCTGGTGGACTTCCAACGCTCAAGGCCAATGGCCAGGGATAATGAGAGTTGAAGTCAAACATTGTCCGGAGGGACAGAGTTTAGCCGCTCCTGCTGCAAATTATATTTCAAGCCTTGATTCTTGCACCCACTCTAGGAACAGAGATGTAATATATGTGCAGCTATGAGGAGGGTTTTCCTAGTGGTGCAACAATAATTGCATAGTCCCTTCCAGCTATACAATCCTATGATTCTATGTGCAACACCAACACTGCCTTTGAGGCTGCCTCGTGTGCTATTTATGTGTTGGTTAGAGCATGGTGTTGATATGTCAAGGTCGCAGGTTTGATCCCTGTATGGGGTAACTGCATATTCTTGCATTGCAGACGGTTGGAGCAGGATGATTCTCAGGGTCCCATCATCCCTGATAGACCACACCAGCTATGGATAATGGACTCCAACATCTGCAGGCCCACACGCGCCCCGATTCCTGCCCTACATGAAGGCCTTCAATTTTTAAAATCAAAATTATTTCAAAATTGAGCCCACGCCCCCAAGGTGGTGCAGATATTTTATATTCCATCTCACATATCCCCTAAACCTCAATTTAATGCCACAATCCAATACATGTTTTCTCAATAGGCAAACCCATTAAACTCAGTGGGGCTTATTCCTAACTCTTAAGAGTACAGGATTGTAGCCTAAGCCTCAGGTGTGAAAGCCAGGGAAAGGGGATAGCCAGGGGAGAAGCAACCCAAAATAGGTCTTCCTTATGGAATCGCTTCCCCCTTTGACGGCAGGATATTAACCTTCCTAAATGGGGTGTGTGTGGAGAAATGGACCCCTTCGAGGGCGGGAAAACTCCGGGAGCAGCCAAGACCCCTTTCGCCTGCCTCGCCCAGGAAGGGAGACAGCCAACTCCTCCCCATAACCATGTCTGCGCTGCTTCCCTCACGCCACCGCCTCCCCACCCCCCATGTCTGGGTGGGCTGAGGCTTCCCTCGCCTCCTCTAAAAAGACCCCCCCCCGGACTTCCCTCACGGCCCTTCTTTAAACAAAAAGAAAGAGAAGCCTCAGGGCTCTGTCTGTAACCCTCGCCCACAGGATACGGAGCAGTTCCTGCCCGCTCCCCTCCCCCTCTGAAGAAAAATGGGGGGCGCGCACACACACAACTAGCAACGCCCCCGACCCAAATCCGCAGCGCCCACCCCCCACGTCTCTCCTGTTTCCTTTGCGCGCGCACCGCAGATATGCCTGCAGTCCTCCTCTCCGCTTTGTTTCCTGTCGCAGCCCCCCTCCTCACAGCATTCTTGCTTTCTCAAAAGTTTCCCTCAGGACCCCCCAAGGCTCCCCTATAACTCCCAACTGTTTCCCTCGCCACCGCCACACACACGAATTTATGTCTTTCTTTTTCCTGTCCTGAGGACAGAAAGAAGAAAAGAAACCCCCTCCTCGTGTGTAACAAAAAAAAAAGTCAGCACATCGCTCTCCTCTCCAGGGTCACACAACTCCCCACGACTCGACGGCGTTTGGGTTTTTTATTGGGCTGCCGCTTCCCTCAGCGAACCTCTTCTCTTCTTCCCCCCCCCCCTTGGGTGCCACACGTTGGGTGCCTTCCCAAGACCCCCTCAGTGGGGAGTGGGTCCTTTTTTGTAGGAATGAGGAGGGGTTTCTGAGGCAGATTGGTGAGGCCGGTGGTAATATCATGAGGGAGCAAAATACAAGGGTGCGAATTAGCCCCACACGGTGACCCCCATGACCCCAGCTGCGCCTGCCTTCTTCCCTCAGAAAGAGCCCCCACAGCAATCTGTGTGAAATGTCCCCAGAGAGAAGCACCCATCCCAAGTGTGCAAGTTTCCCGCCCGCAGGGAGTCACATCTCTCTTGCGCCTCTGTCTATTTCTCCACAAAGCTACATCATAATTCATTTTCTAAACAATAAGGCAAATCAAGTCTGCACACCCCCAGCTCTCCCACACGGCACCATTCCCATGTTTCCGCCTAGCAATCTCGCAGATTTAAAAAAATAAAAATTATTATTACATGTAGACACAGCACACAAGAGTTGCTCGCTTACTTCAGTTCAAATCCCCATCCCAAGGGGAAATCCTCTTGCTCATGATCTCTGGTGTAGTTGGAGAGAAGCCAAATCAGCAAACACGCACACCCCCTTTCGCCTTCAGAGAAGCTTCATCCAAAAATGTTATCTTTTTACGCACAAACTACGGCCAGGCGAAGAAGCAAAAAAACAAAATTAAAATCAGAAAGTGCAGGGATCCGCGCTGTAGGATCAGGCTTCTTCACATTGTTCCAGGGGGGTGGAAGGAAAAATCCTAGAGGACACAAACTCCAGAGAGCAAACCAATCTAGTAACCGCAAAACTCATTTCCAGGCAGATCTCATTTCCTTCCATGATAAGGGGAAAGAAAAAGAAAGAGAGAAAGAGAGAAAGAGAGAAAGAGAGAAAGAGAGAAAGAAAGAAAGAAAGAAAGAAAGAAAGAAAGAAAGAAAGAAAGAAAGAGAAGGGGGTGACAGATTGCTGGGTTAATGGAGCCAAATAGTTTTGCCTGGACTCTCAGGCAGTTCCTAAATCCTAACTTTCTCCAGTGGCTTTTTGCATTGTAATAAGAAAGTGCCTATGCTGATTCTGAGTCCGAGTTTAGCATAATTCATTGGGGCGGCTGTTGCAGCACTGCAGAGAGAGAAAAATGGTTTTTAAAAGTCTTCCTGTTTAGAGAGACTAGCTGCCTTTTGTCTCCTGTTCTTACCCCCTTCAGTTGTGTGTGAAGAAGGCTCATCTGAACTGCTTGCCAAGATCCCTGCGGGACTCCGAAACCTCTCTCTCTTTCTCTCTCCTTTTACCCAGTTCTCCCCCAAAACTTTTTCACTGTTTCTTAGATTAATACAGTTGTGCAGAGCATAACTTGTCCGTCTTTTCACGCTCTGCGGGGGATCAAATACCACCCCTCAGATTTCTACAAGGTCCTAAAGAAAGCTGAATTAAATAGCAGAAACTACTAGGATCTGTAGCAGAAAGAGTGCTGCAACACTCTTTGCTGTTTTTACTAGGATTTAAACAACAGATTCTTGGAAATGCATAATGCCTTGTGGTATATAAGTGATATGGAAAGCTTTGTATCTCAGGGTGCTAAAGGAACACACACAATATGGAATTCCTAGGAAGGCAAGACGTGAGGGCAATGGGGAGTATGAGGACGAGCAAGAGAAGCTTTGGCCGGATCAGAACTTGGGCTTTATCAGATGTGTCAGTCTAGCTCAGTGTTGCCAATCAGAGGATTGGCAGCCACTCTGCAGGGTTGCACTGCACTGCAGTTTTCTTGGGGGTGCATGGGGTGTTAGGGGAGAGGTAGTACCTCTGGTGGGGGACATGTCGTGCTCTTTCCGGGGTAGACTGTCCACTTTTGGTCCCCACCCTGCACTCAGCTCTCACTTGTGGCTCCTAGAAGCTGTTAGCATGCGGCAGTGCCTGCACTCCAGGAATGGCTTTGACTGGCTGGCTAAACCAGATGAAGGTAGCCAATGGGTCTCAAACCCTCAGCGAGTCAGGGACTTCCTCTACATGTGAAGACAGGCTCAGGCGGATTGACCGAATGAGAGAAGGGTCCATCGGTTAATAAGGTGGTTTCTGCATGAGCTGTAGAGGGAAGTGAGGGGCAGATGGGGCTCGTCAACCTGGGAAGGTAGCCCATCTGGGAGGAGGAAGACTCTGATCCTAAACCTCCGCTGCTTTGTGGAATATCTTCAGAAGAAAAAACTAAGGAGTAAACCCTACACAAATCCGGAATGGAGTCCCTAAGAAGGTTGGCTGGCACCTTGAATGCTTCCTTCCGGCAATTTCTGTAGCCAAGCTGGTACCAAACATATTGCTCTGCTTTCCTTTGGACCACATCAGCCAGGCCAAGAGGGGTTGTTTTTTTTTTTGTTATCTGGGCAGCCCAGGAGCTCCATACACACCGTCCAGACTTGTACCCCAGGGAGGTCACTTGGGTGCGGCTATTGCAGCAGTTTAACTTCACCCCTGGAGGCACACTCCATTGTCTATCAAGAGAGATGGATGCCAACAACTCAGTTTTCTCACTCCTATCTGATAGTTCTGGGAATTAAACCTAGGAGAACTCTCTGCGTACAAAGTGATTTTTCATACAGAGAAAAAGTAAGAGGTGACATACACAGAGGTGTATAAAATTATGCACGATGCAGAGAAAGTGTATAATGAAATGGGTTTATCCCTCTCTCATAATACTAGAACTCAGGAACATCCAAAGAAGCTGAATGTTGGAAGATTCAGGACAGACAAATGAAAGTACAGTGGTACCTCAGGTTACAAACACCCCGGGTTACAGACTCCAGTAACCCAGAAGTTGTACCTCGGGTTAAGAACTTTGCCCCAGGATGAGAACAGAAATCATGCACCGGTGGTGCGGCAGCAGTGGGAGGCCCCATTAGCTAAAGTGGTGCTTTGGGTTAAGAACGGTTTCAGGTTAAGAACGGACCACCGGAACGAATTAAGTTTGTAACCAGTAGTACCACTCTAGTTAATTCATCGACTGCATAGTTAAAGAGGCAGTGATGGCCACTGACTTTAATGACTTTAAAAGAGGATTAGTCTAGATCAGGGGTAGGCAACCTAAGGCCCATGGGCCACAAGCGGCCCATAGGGGTCGTTTAAGCGGCCCACAAGCCCCGCCCCCAACCGAGCCGCTTGCTCGGCAAGTCCCCGTGCGCTGCGCTAAACCGATGCAGCACGGCGCAGGGACTTGCTTCTGTAGCGCCGAAAATCATGTCTGCGCAGACGCAGATGCTGGAAATCGCGTGCGCTCACACACATGTGCAATCCGGCCCACAGAGGGATCTCCATTGGAGTGAACTGGCCCAGGCGAGGTAAACCTTGCTGACCCCTGGTCTAGATGGAGGAGAAGGCTGCTAACCCTGATGGCTGCGTTCAGCTTCTCTGCTGGAGCCAGTATGCCTCTGAATACGTTGCTGGGAATCTCAAGCGGAGAGACCATTGTTGCACGTTGGTCCCTCTTGTGTGTTTCCCATAGGCATCCAGTTGGCCATTGAGAGAACAGGAGGCTGGGCTAGATGGACCATGGGCCTGATCCTGGAGGGCAAATCTTATGCCAGGCACCCCCAACCTGCGTCCCTCCAGATGTTTTGGCATACAACTCCCATGACCCCTAGCTAACAGGACCAGTGGTCAGGGATGATGGGAATTGTAGTCCAAAACATCTGGAGGGCTGAAGGCTGAGGATGCCTGTCTTATGTTCTTATGTCTGTCATGTTATTGCAGGGGAAGCCCAATTCACAGACGCAAATCCTCACTTGATGTTGCAAGAATCAAGTGAGGAAATCTACGTGTGAATCGACCCACACATTTCACACTAGGTGGGTGTACTAGGCTGGTTAATGGGGCAAGTAGGCTGCTCTGAGCAGAGCTTGCTGAAGAATCTACCAGTGGCCTCTTCTCCCTGCTTTATTTTGCAGGAGCCACAGAGAGGCTGGAGGGCCAGGAGGACAAGGCAGCCAAATTAGTCCCAGCTGTGCCTCATTCCAGGTCAGGAAGTCAGGAACACATATCCAAGCAGCGAGTCTGAATAACCGTGTCATGCAGTGGCTCATAGGTCCATGCCATAAATCAGCCCTGCAAATAAAATGTATGCCTTAGTGCAGTTAGCTGTGCATTAATCTGTAGCACCAATCTGATATAGCTGGCTGTCTACCCTAATTACTTACTTGAAAGGCTGGGCTTTAAAGGCTGGATATTGCTATTTCAGCCATCGATATAATAAAAGGGGTTTGCTCCCATTTCACCAAATAGTAGGAAGTTTCAGGGGCAGCTCTGTAAAGGATCGGTTTCCTTGTGAGAGAACAGTCTCGATTACCTTTTTATGTAATGTTATATTTACAAAAATAGGAAATGAACATGAAGAAGCAGGCAACAGGCAAGGCCAGTACTGCTGGGTTTTAACCCATGTTGGTTTCCCCCAAATCAAATAACATGTCATTTGAAACCCTCCCACACCTACAAGGCTCTTTAGCATTTAACTGGGGGGGGGGGGGGACAAAATGTGGTTTCTGCCTCCTTCACTAGCTTCTCTCCAACTGTTTCTGTCAAATTCCCACCAAAACAACTAGAGTGTGTTCAGTAGCAGGCTGCCACCAGCCATCAAAAGCCATCAGTGCTAATTTAAGGAAGCACCTTTCAGCCAACAGTGCTCACCGAAGAAAGATCTTTTAGCTATTGAATTACAAGAGTCTAGAGAAATTTTTATCCTCTCACTTGACAGCTATAACAACAGTATTAAGAGTAGTTCCCTCGCATCTGAAGTTTTGACTGAACAAACATTACCTCTGGCTAATCTGGCTTCTTTTTCATTTGGTGAATAAGCATTTAGACTCCCACAGCAAGCTTGAATTGCAGCTGGAACAAAATAAAAGAGGTTAAAAAAAATGGCATTTGATCCTGCCTTGTTTTGCTTTCAAGAGGCAAAAGGTTTTGGACAAAACCACTATTTATATTTACAAACAAAATAAACAACCTTATTAAGTTTTAAATGGAGAGAGGATAAAACTACTTCTGATTCCTGTTTTGTGGGGCCAAATCCAAGATGATTAGGAGTGCTATGGTCTTCTGCAGACAATAAAGGATCTTTTGTTCTTTCTAGGAAGTGGAGCCAGCCATGTTTTAAAGGCCTAAGCAGTCAGTCTCAAGCCCCTTCTTAAGCTGATCATAAACAATGGAGTGCCCAGCCATTCGAATTAACTTTCCTAGAGAATTAGCCCCCTGCACAGTGCAAGTCTATCCCATGTGATAAAAGCAAGAGGAGCTCGCTATCCAGAAACAGAGTCTCCAGGTTGCTCAGACTAGTGAGAAATCCTGACTGGGAGGCCTTCACAGAGTATCCTCTCACCTGCTCTGGTCTCCTGCTGCTAAGAATTTTTGTTACACGTGAATGTCGTGAATGTCTGAACCCTCAAGCGTGTCTACTCTGCCTAAGGACCCAGCAGAGACACCCACCTGGGAAATGAAACCTGTTGCTTGGAAACAGAACGTGCATTGTTTAAATGTGTGTGGTAAAATGGTAAAACCAGCACTTTGAATTGGGCCCGGAAACTATTGGCAGTCAGTGCAGTTGGGCCAGGATCGGGGTAACATGTTCTGTGTTGGCTGCTGAGGAAGAAAGAGCCCTTTCTCTATGACCAGCATGGACATGCAGAAGGCTAGCAGAGAAGGGATGGGTGGGTGATTCTTTCTCTCCTCAACCAGTCCACTTGGTAGAAGCAGTGGCATAGCATTGGTTGCTGGCGTCCAGGGCGGGTGGTATGTATCGGGCAGAGGGTGTCAGCCCAGCTAATGCTGCCAGAGTGATCCCACCCCCACCGGAGCAAAGCGGAGCTGCAATGAGCTGCCTGGCTGGCCAGTGTGGCCCTTAGCAGGTGGAGAAGAGCACTAGGCCAGGCCATGCTGGGGGCACTTGCTTCGCACCCGCTTGAAAATTGTGCGCCTGGAGCCACAAGCCCCTGGCACCCCACACGCTATGTCCCTGGGTAGAAATGTTTTTTCCTAGCCAGTCGAGAGGTTATAAATACCTGCATTTCTATGCAGGCTTCAGATGACAACCAACATGGAAATTCAAGCTTCCAGCCTCATGGCATGCGTGCACATGCACATGCACACCCACATACATGCACACACACTTGAAGGCTTCTAGCTTTTGTGGACTTACTTGATCAATGCATTGAATGTGTTAGAAAACTCATTATGGACTCCTGGACACCACCGTTCCTCTTCATCATCATCATCAACCTTTTTATTCGACCGTCAGTCAGAAAAAGTTACATTTGTCAATACAAATTCTATTTTTGTACTTATTGCAAAAACGGAAAGTTGTCTCAATACACAAATCTTCCTCACTGGATTTTGGATAATACGTTTGGTACCTCTAATTATAAAGCACCCTTTTCAGCGGTGCATACATGGCTGCTGGTACAGCTGTTTTAGGAAAGGGTTACCGCCAGCAGCCAGTTCCAGTCAAGCCAGCCATTTCCCAGGGATATTGTTGCGTTGTTGGAATTTGAAAAACAACACACACTCGTTGCAATAATCTAACCTGTTCCCTACTTTGGTGGAAGCTCTTGCTTCATATGCAGTGAACTGGCCTCTTGCCCAGCCTTGTCTATCTCTAACAATACATTCCTGAGGGGCTAAATCTAAGCACAAGCCAAAGGATATAAGTGTAAAAGTATATAAACAGGTCTTGGTCAACATCGCTCTTGTTTACACCAGAGATAAATGAGGAAATGGGACCCAAATTGTGAAATTGAAAACAAAATGAAGGAGCAAATAAATGAAATCTACCAGTGGCTGTTTCACATTTCAAAAAGCAACCCTCCTTTTTAGTTTGCAAGATTTGTTTGCAAACTAGCAACTGAAATGGAATGAAGATTGTTGTAATTATTTCTTCAAAGTAGGAAGAGTCATATAAATAACTGAAGGTTTTTGTTGTTGTTGAAAAAACCACATAGGGTCAAAAGGAAAGATGACTGATAAGTTGGAAGATGAAGGTGAGCAAATATCATTTCACATACTTAGAACTTGGGTGCATGCTGAGTGGTGACCAGGTCCAGGGGTACAACACTTGCCCAAGCCTGGATGAGACAATCCACCTGTCTCATCCAAGGTAGGTCTGGAGGGTGGAGCCACATGGACAGGATCCCCACCCCCCAGTAATTGTTTTGTTGTCATTTTCCCTACATACTGGAACAAGACATCCTATTTAATCCAACAGTGTTGCAGAATCAAAATATACATAAACTCAGTGCTGGAGACCATTGTGGGAATAACAATTCCCATACAGTAGTGGACAGGATGTTTCAGTAGTGGCCACTATTTGTGGAATGGCACCATCATTGTCTGTTTTTAGGTGCCGGGCTAATACTTCTTATTGACCCAGGATTTTGGCGGTTAAGTTAGCTGCTTCTGTGGGGCAGGGCTTGTATTTACAGCATTGTTGGATGAGCATTTTAAGGAATTTTGTATTGCACATTGATTTGTAAGTTGGCATTTAATTAATTTTACCTGCTTGCATTTTACCTTGTTAAGATCCTTAGATTGAGGGAGGGTGGGTGGGTGTCTGACAAACACAGTTGATAATAACAGTCACAACCCACTTCAGAAGGCTGCTTGGAAGGATGAAGAAGAAAAAAGTGAAATGTTTTGCTGAAGTGAGAAATAATCCTTCCCTTCTCCTGCGCGAAAGACTGCAGTTAGCTGATTCATAAGCATCTGTTTCCATTCATTCCAGACTGCGTGCCCTGATACTGCTGGATTCCTTTCCAGCGCTGACTAGGGGGCCAAGGAGCGGTTTTGCTGCTAAACATAGCATATATACCCAAGATGACATGGTCTGAATATGGATGGATGCGGGAAGGAGCCTTTTATGAACTTCCTTTAACTCATCTGGTTTTGCAGACAGTCCTCCGACTCAACTTACACAGTGTAATCAGCGGTTTTGCTCTGACGAATGGAATGTGCATCCATACTCTGTCTTGCTCCAAGTGAAACAGGAGAGTCACTGCTGTTTCTGACCGAGCAGACAGAGACCCCTTTCCAGTCATTCTTAAACCTCGGAGCAGTCCCCACTTCCTTTCTCTTCCTTCATGATCAACAGTATCCCAGGGGTCACCAGCCTGATGCCCAGGGGCCCATCGAGACCTTGTGCCTATAGGGTGCCCTCTCCCTGCTGAAATCAGGCTGGGTAGAAGCCCCGTCTAAGCTAGCTTGTTCTTCTTACTTACAGTAGAGGTTGCTGTCCCATCAACAGCAGGGAAGCCAGATTCCATGGCCATTCCAATTACCTTTTGCATATGTCATGGGATTGCTCCATCTTGCCCTTCACCCAGGGCAAAGAAATGAGTTGGGCCAGCTCTGGAAATACTGCTTGTGGTACAATAGTGTTGCCTTGCTCTCTCCTCATCGTACACGGCCTGACACGTGAGCCTGTACAAGCAGCGGTTGAATTCACACATAGCAAAAACCTAGAACGACTTACTGCAACTGGGTGTGAATGACCAGCATGCTGGTGCACAGTGATTCCTGGTTCCTCCCACTTTGCTTCTCCCAGGACGTAAGCGGGGTAAAGAAACCCAGGGAGGCTGTGCTCACATGACTGCTTTAAAATGCAGCTGCGTCATTATATCTCTCAATTCGGATTGAAGTGGATTCGGGGTGGGGTGGGGGAACTCATCAAAACACAGTCTTTGGACTCAGCTACACTGGCAAAGAAAAAACAGTTTATATGCGTTGTTTATGCATTCTTAACACCGTGACACCAGATGGCGCTGCAGAGCTCCGTTTTTGTCAACCCGATTTCTCATACAAAGTTCGCAATGCGTTTAAACCAAAATGCTTCTTTGACGTGTCTAGATCCAGCCTCTCTTAAGAAACAACCAAGTAGACACAGGATTGATAAGGATTGTGTGTTATGTTGTGCGTCTACTGCTTCCCAAGCCAGCAGTGAGAGCGCACTTGGTGCAAAGTAAACAGCAGTGTATACAAAGCCAAAGATTTAACTTCTCGTTGCGTTGCTCATGGTCTGCTTTTCCCTAACAAGCCCCCGTCACTAGCCATCCTTAATCTCTGGTTTGTTGTTGGCTTACAGATCGTGGCTTCTGATGCGACAGGAAGTTGGTTATCCTGGCCGGTTATCCTGCTAATGGCAGGGGAGGAGCAAAGTGGGAGACGTGGTAAAATGTGCTGCAAGGAATCGGGTAAACCAGTCATCCACGTGGATTCTGTGATGGTGGTGAGTGATGCGTCAGATTTTGTTTACCTTTTTTTAAAGACGGGTGGATAGAACCAGAAGCGGAGGAAGGGGGGTGCGGTAGGTGCTGTCATCACTGAGGGGGAGGGGTGACAAAATGACAAAAATATGAGTTTAATTTCTTTAAAAATTGGGCTCACGAAACTTTTTAGTTCAGTCAACAAACGCAACGAAACGCAGCTAGCACTGGGCGCCACACTGCAAGGGTCACTCACCACTTACCACGGGGCCTGCAGTGTGCCCAAGCCATACGTCTCTCCTGGGAGTGACGTGTTGGTTTGGGCGCCTGCAGGCTCAGTGCTGCCTGAAATGGCAGTGTGGAGCTTGCACCCGCTCACCGCCTCTCCCTCAGCCACCCTACAGCTGAAGGGGAGGCTGCAGAGAGGCTCCACGCAGCGCGCCCCAGCCCCACGGGCGGCTTGCCCCCGGCTGCACCGGACACCCAAGCGGCTAGCTATGCCACTGGATAGAACTGGGTGGATGCGCCAAGACAGGCACACGTTGTGCTGAATGCACAGAGAGGTGTGCAAGGTGATTCACTGCAACTACACGATAGTGTGTGAACTGCTCCATCTTTGGTACAAGTCCCACGAGATTCCAAGAGACATTATGGAATGTGCCAGCTTGCCAATGGCTAACCGTAACCATTAAATGCTGTGAAAGTGACTCAGTGGGTTTTGGTGGGAGGCCATCATTGCTAGGGCTGGGAAGGATGGAAAGCAGTTAAGGTGCCTTTCAAATTCCACTGGTACCCCCAAAGTATCTGTGAAAACCTCAGGGTTTCTTTCTGTAAACCCAGAAATAACATTTCTGCCACATTTCACCCACCTTTGGGAGCTATAAAGCACTAAGCCAAAGTACAGCCTGAGGTTTTCCATTCCATTATATGATTATTAATTGCGGTGGGGAGGAATAAAGGCATGAAAGTTTGCAGAGCACCCCTCTTCTACCCAAAGTAGAGAACAAATGGAATTATAAAGCTCACAGCAGGAGCACCAAATTGCCTCTGGAGACCTGGGTTCAGTTTTCACGTCAATCAAAAAGAGACACACATGAATTTGGACCAGCCATTTTACGGTCCTGCTCATATGGTCAGCAGCCTTGTTGCCATTTTCTCAGGAAGCAGAAGAACCACTTTACACAGCAGGGTGCTGGGAGATGCCACGCTGCGGTCTGTTAACATTTCCTGTGGGAAGTCTCCAGGCCAAGTCACAGTTTAGAGCAAAAAGAAGATGGCCCTGCCATGTTTCCACAGGGGACAAGTGCGCTTACACACAAACACACCTGAAGTATGGGCATGAACAAGTTGCAAACCGGTTGCGGAGAATCTTTATCAACCTGAAGGCACATGGCCCTGCTTCCGAACTTCTTGTTTCTTGGACAGGTGGGAAGTGTGAACCAGTATGTGGCAGTGGGTGGGTCTGAAAGAGGATTAGACAAATTCATTGAGGATAAGGCTATCATAGGCCCTCCAAGTGTCCTTATTTTCCAGGGACAGTCTTGGATTTACAGAAGCCATCCTGGTTTCTGATTTGATCCTGGAATGCCCCACTCTTCTTTAGGACGTCCCTATTTTCCTCAGAGAAATGTTGGAGGTAACAGAGTTATGCGACCCCTGAGCCAAGGAGATAAGAAACTATACGACGTTTAGAAGACATCTAAATGCAGCCCTCTATGGGGAATTGTTTATTGTTTAATGTTTTATTATGTTTTTATGTATGTTGGAAGCTGCCCAGAATGGCTGGGGCAACCAAATTAGATGGGTATAATGATGATGATGATTATGATTTTGTTGTTGTTGATGATGATGATGATATTGGAATAGGAAGTCCCTATTTTCACTGGGAAGGGATGCGGGTGGCGCTGTGGGTAAAACCTCAGCGCCTAGGGCTTGCCGATCAAAAGGTCGGCGGTTCGAATCCCCGCGGCGGGGTGCGCTCCCGTCGTTCGGTCCCAGCGCCTGCCAACCTAGCAGTTCGAAAGCACCCCCGGGTGCAAGTAGATAAATAGGGACCGCTTACTGGCGGGAAGGTAAACGGTGTTCCGTGTGCTGCGCTGGCTCGCCAGAGCAGCGATGTCACGCTGGCCACGTGACCCGGAAGTGTCTGCGGACAGCACTGGCTCCCGGCCTCTTGAGTGAGATGAGCGCACAACCCTAGAGTCTGGCAAGACTGGCCCGTACGGGCAGGGGTACCTTTACCTTTATTTTCACTGGAGAAATGTTGGAGGGTATGCTATCAATGGCCACAAGCAACAATGCCTCCACTGTTGGAATCAACATACCTCAAACAGCTGCTGGGGATCACAATTAGGAGAGTGTTGTTGTGTTTAGGTGCTGCTTTTGGGCTTCCCATAGGCATTCAGTTGTCCCCTCTAAGAGCAGGATGCTGGGCTAGTTAGATATTTGGTCTAATCCCAGCAGGGCTCTTGTGTAAAGAGACAATGTCACTTTCAGGAGAGAGAGAAAAAACACCAAACAAATACAAAGCATTTTACACTTTGAGTTGATGCACACAGGACCCATAAAGGAAAAAGAAAAAGAAAGGTTCAGATGATCCCATTGTTTTTGTTTCGTCCCACTGGCCAAGATAACCACGTCCCGCTGTGCGAGTCTCAGCACATTCTGCTCCCTGCTTAGTTACATTTCGGAGAAATTGCGATGCTGGAAACTCCAGTCACACGGTCAAACCATTTCAAGTGTTGCAGTATAAACAGGACCAGACTAGGTTACAACCGGCTTCTAAAAGAGTTCTGTTTTTTGCTTTCACCTTTCTGAAATTAGACCGTGAGGGATATGGATGTGTGGGTTTGCCTTTAGAACATGTTTGTACCCTGGATGGCAAGCAAAATTATTCCTGAAGGAAGCTGGGGGCTCAGGAAGCAAGGAGGAAGAGAGAGCTCTGTGCTGCACAGCTGGCAATGGCTTTAGGAACCAGCACTACAGTCAATGCGAGGCTTCTTTCTATGTGGCACCTCTTCAAATGTGTACGAAACTAGCTGATTGATGCTACTTAGTACCTGGAATGATAAAGAAGAGCACATTTCCTTGCTCCTATTTCTCCTGTTTTATCCAAATTAATGTAAATTAATGTTCAACAGAAACAGATGAGATTCTCAATTTGTTTCCCTTTATTGTTAGTTTGTGAAATTGCACAGCTGCACAAAATGCTTGAGATGCAATTACAAAAAACAACAACAACAACAATGCTACTGTACTGCCCAAATCTCAAAGGAATTGATTTTTAAGAGGAAACCTTTGCACTCAACCGGAGGCGGTTTGCTCTTTGTGCATTCCTTCTGCTTTTAAGGCAAGTGACGCCGTTACTGAATTTTAACTCAAATGAAATTCCACAGCACTTTTGAGTTTTCGCCTCTCACTGGCACTTGAGATGGAATTCTGCTGGGAATCCACTAGAAACTGACCGTGGTTCCAATGGATTCCAGCATAAAGGCCTTAGTCTGTGATGATTGGGGGCTGACTGAGGGCGGTGGCGCAGCTGTCCATAGAATAATAGAACCACAGAATCATAGAACTGTAGAGTTGGAAAATACCCCATGCAGGAATTTCAACGAAATAATAATAATATTAATAATTATAATTTAATTATTTATACCCCGCTCATCTGGCTGAGTTTCCCCAGCTACTCTAAAGCATCCATGACAGAAAGCTATCCAACCTCTGCTTAGAAACCTCCAAGGCAGGAGAATCTGCCACTTCCTGAGGGTGCCTTTTCCACTGTCAAACACCTCTTACCATCAGAAAGTTCTTCCTGATGTTTAGTCAGAATCTCTTTTCTTGTCACGTTACCCATGCAAGATCATGGAGCTCAAAAGATACACTATGTTCAGGGCCGTGCTTTCAGAGAGACCCCAAAACGTGTGTTTTGTGGTGCTGTGCAAGATTTCAGCTCTGAAAAAGCATTGGGGAGGGCAGGGAGGCGAGATCTGGGCGTGAAATTGTGCGAGGTCATGGTGCCCAAAATGGCCGCCATGCTCTCGCAAGGGGAAATGGAACGTCCTAGGGACATTTGAGGGGTATGCCAATGGTTAGGCAGAACCACCCTCCTGACACCTGCATCACTATCTACATACCAGGATGGGGCGGGGGGGGGGGGGGCAGGGTGGTTGCAAGCTTGGGGCTGCAGGGACATACTGGTGGTGGCACCAGAATGGCTCTTCCAGTGCAATCTCTCTCTCTCTCTCTCTCTCTCTCTCTCTCTCTCTCTCTCTCTCTCTATTATATATATATATATATTAGTTTTTTAACATATCATTTTCAACAGTAATTAAACATACCTTTACATCTTATTCAATTTTTTGACTTCCATCAGTCCTGTCTGAAAATTTTCCAATCTAATCTCTTAGTATGCATTTCTTATTTTCCCTATTACATTTCAAACTCATAACCAATATCTATTTCTACTTTGTAACGCTTCGTATATTTCTCCTTACAAAACGTCTTGTAGTCCTACTAGCCTAATTTGTTGATAACAGTTGCTCTTCAAACAATTCATATACTTCTTCCAATCTTCTGTAAATCTCTGGTCCCGCAGGTTTCGAATCCTTCCTGTCATTTTGTCCAATTCTGCATAGTCCATTAATTTTGTCTGCCATTCTTCTTTCGTCGGAATTTCTTCTTGCTTCCATTTCTGGGCTAACAATACTATTGCCGCTGTTGTTGCATATAAGAACAGTTTGACATCTTGTCTATTAATGTCTTGGCCTATAATTCCAAGTAAAAATGCTTCTGGTTTTTTTAAAGAATGTATATTTCAAAATCTTTTTCATCTCATTATATATAATTTCCCAGAAGTTCTTTACTTTCTTACATTCCCACCACATGTGAGAAAATGTTCCTTCTTTTTCTTTACATTTCCAACATTTATTATTTGTCTTATACATTAGTGCAATCTCACTGTCGCACTGCACCATCCAGATAAGTTGCAGCGGTGCTGGTGTTCAGAGGGCAGATCTGCCCCTCCACAACAGCTGGTATTGGTAGGTTGGGCCCAGAAGAAGAGACTGAGCTGGAAAGTGCCTATAGGAACCACCGAGAAAGATATCCTGCCCACGTGGCACCCAGAACTTCGGCTCAGCATTTCTCCTTGTGCTATGCAAGCTGAGGACAGCAGGCACGAGTTCACTTGCAGGGCAGAGTCAACCTAAGGTTAGCCGCAGTGGAGGAAAGGGATTTATTACAGAATGCATTCAGCATGGATGCCTTCCGTCCTGTTAAACACCCGCATTTTGCAAGAGTCAGCTGATGATTATTATGATTATTATTTCAAGCACGGAGAGAGTTCTTCCCGTTTTAAATCACTGGCTTTCTCTCCCACTTTATTGCTCTCCGTTCCTAGTCCCAAATGACAACCTCCTCAAAAAGACGGAATAATAAGAAATAGGTCGCTGTTCTATTGAAATCACGTCTGCGAAAAAGCCCAAGCTGTGAATTGCTGACAGATTAGCAAGGCAAGAGGTCATGCTGGAGCCAGAATGTATGGTTCTAAACAGAAATATTTAATGGCACTTTGAGCAATAAAAAAAAAAAAAGGAGACTAGTGAGCTACGCTGGCCCTGAACAGAATGCAGTTTGCAAGTGGAAAATAATTTTAGGAAATCGGGCACAGAGCATCAGTGCCTGAATCTTGCATGTTGCAGCCCAGTCAGGGTGGCATGAGTCATTTTCTTCCTCTGCCCCAAGGCAACCTCTTTGCCTTGGTCACTTATTAAAGGGGGGAGATTTCTTTCTAGATGAGGACATAGAAATTTTCTGACATTGCTTCAGAGACAACTCCCTTAGCCATGGCTAGCTTTGCAAGGGGGACAGTAGAGAAAGACAAGAGGTTTTAGCAGACGATGGCTAATGGTCAGAGGTAACTGGTTCTAAAACATCTGGAGGGTCATAAATGCTCCATCCTTGATGTAATTGGAGGTGTAGTTTCTTCAGTGCTGGAATTTGTGGCTCTGTATGTAGCTCATTATTCTTTTGGGAAAACTATGACTGCTTACAGGACGCGGGTGGCGCTGTGGGTTAAACCGCAGAGCCTAGGACTTGCCGATCAGAAGGTCGGTGGTTTGAATCCCCACAATGGGGTGAGCTCCCATTGCTCGGTCCCTGCTCCTGCCAACCTAGCAATTCGAAAGCACATCAAAGTGCAAGTAGATAAATAGGTACCGCTCCGGCAGGAAGGTAAACGGCGTTTCCGTGCACTGCTCTGGTTTTGCCAGAAGTGGCTTAGTCATGCTGGCCACATGACCCAGAAGCTGTACACCGGCTCCCTCGGCCAATAAAGCAAGATGAGCACCACAACCCCAGAGTCGGCCACGACTGGCCCTAATGGTCAGGGGTCCCTTTATCTTTATGACTCCTTACATGGCATAATGTACCTTATAATGTGGATAGAATATGCTCAGAGGCACTGTGTTCTTGATGTCTGACAGGGGAACTCTTCCTTGGTTTCCTGCCCCTTTCTAGGTCTGGAGTCTTCCTTCTGCACCCAAACCCCTCCACATCTATACCGCCAACGGGATGAAATGTGTCATGGAGTGGACTTTGACCAGCCATTAAGGTCCGTGACAGCTTTGGGACACGAGTACACACGCTCTCTCACACTGGCCTACCTCACAGGGTTGTTGTGAAGACAGCATGCAGTAAAATTTTTAAACATAGTCTTCACTACCTCAACTTTCTGTGAACTCTCCAAGCGCAGTTCAAGGCTGCTGCCAGAGCACGGCAGATTTCCTTGATCTTACAGACATCGCTCCCTGCTTCTCGTTTCCTTGCGTTCCTGTCAGCCTGTGCTTTGCTGCAGTTCAAAAGCGGCATTAATGAGCAGCAGCAGCAGCAGCATGGCGTTGCAAAGAAACCCTGCAAGTTCTGCTGATTTGAGGCTGCACTGTCACGAACAACAGTCACCTCCCTCTTCTCTGTGCTCACAGACAGGGTGAAGTCCAGGGCAGTGGGGTGTGTGTGTGTGTGTGTGTGTGTGTGTGTGTGTAGGAGCAGAACATCCATTTGCCAGGAGCTAGCTGCCCATCTGCCCTCTAGAATTGGCAAGCCAGATAAGATCCCCGTAAAAGTGACAGATCAAAGTAGCTAATTCATCAGACTCTCCAGGAGATTAGCAAGAGTGGCTTATAGCAGCTCCACCGCCACCAGCATTTGTGGGCATCCATCATGCAGATGAGTCCAAACCGGCAGTGGGGGGACTTTTCCAGCCCGAGGGCCACATTCCCTTCTGAACGACCTTTCAAGGGCCGCATGCCAGTGGTGAATGGGATCAGAGACAAAAGCAGGCAGAGAAAGTCCTCAGAAGTGGATTTAGGGCAGTGAAAGAGGTACTGCTGCAGGAGTGCACAGCCAAAAAGGGTGCCTTCCCAGCGCCCGGTAGGGGGCATCAAATGGCCTCAGAACAGGGTGGCATATTACCAAGGCCCACCCCTGAAGTCCTGCCCATTTCCCCTTTGCACAGTAGGTTCGTTTCTTCACATGCCAACACACAACTCTCTCTATCCTCTCTGTCTCCAATATAGGAATGGAAGGACACATCCCAGCCCAGCAGAAGCTTTTGGAGTGCAAAGTGGGGGTCAGTGAGGGGTACTGCCTGGGGAGAAATCCAAGGGCCAGGGAAAGGGGCCTGGAGGGCCACATTCAATCCCATGCCTGAGGTGCTTCACCCCTGGTCTAAACAGCCAATGGATGATCTTGCAGAGAATATCATGCAATGCCTTTAGGAGCGTGGTCACTTAATGTTGACTGCCTCCTGTGCTCCTTTGAGACCTTATACCAGGGTCAGTATCAACACATGGCTTCCTCTGGCAGTTGCCCCAGCACCTTGCAAGTCTCCACACCCCACCCTACCCCACCCCACCAATACCAGCACTAGGTTTCTATTATTATTATTATTTTTCAGCAAGGCACTCCAAGCAGCAACTAACAGCTGGACTTCCCTGCCATTTTGACTTGCTCCCATTCCCGACGATGCAGCCGTGCTCTCGATTTCAGAAGCCCACGTCGTGTTGAAGTCCATCACGAGTCGATTTCCTTTTTCATCTTGCTTTTCTCAGAGGGCATGTGCTCACCTTTACATTTAGAAAGAGGATGTCTAAACGGTCTTATGTGACAAAAAGCAGCTTTCCGTGCCCGTTAAGGGTCATCAAACCCCGTAATTATACTTACATCATTAGAGTTCAAGTAACAACCTCCTTACCCATCTCTGTGTCCCTTGCAGTTTATTGTGAGCCTTCAGAATGCACCATTCCGTGAACAATGGCAACTTCTTCTCCCCAAACAGAATCACCTTCCTACCTCCATTGGCTGGTCCATGGCGGCTACCCATACAGTGCGCTATCAGGCCCTGGACTGCTTAAGCCAGTGACCTGCCTGGGCATGTGGAGGAATGCAAAAGAGGCACATCGGATTTCAAGTCTTTATTATTTCTAGAGACCAGTAGGGAAGGGTCCAGACTCTCCGTTTTCACCAGGCAGTTAGCTAAAAATAGTTGACAACCCTTCTGATTGACTGGATGTTTGCACAGGCAGCTTGCCACTCACTGCAGCTGCTGTAGTCACCTCTCTCGACCACATACATCTGGCCACGATAGTTAGGTTCCTCATACAGCACCCATCTGAAACAGAAACAAAATGTTTTCTGGTCAAACACTCCAAGCCACATTCAGAGATGGTTATGGTGCCATATTGGTTTCCTCCAAACAGTTGGCATTTGATGTTAAAAGTTGATCACAGCTAAAATTCTGGTGGCTCCGAGGTGGAGAGATGGACCTGCTCCTTTTCTGGAGGATTGGTTAACCAAAGGTTTAGAAAGCAGCAGTGATGGAGACATTAAACCTAACATATGTATGTCTGGGAGATGGCAGACAAAAAGGAGAAAGAGTTTTTTAAAACAACTGATCACCGTTTATTCACCTTATACATACAGTTTAACAAATGCATTATCTCTTCCTCAATGTGAATTAGTACGCACATCTACCATTTGTTTAATGTTTATCTTGCACATATGTTTTTATTTAATGTGTTTATTCTAGATCTCTGTTGATTATTTAATTGTGTTTCGGTGTTTTGGAGATACTGAATTTGTAATACATTTTGTTATAGGTTCATTGACCTAGACATCAATCAAATTTACTCGCTCAGCCAACCCCCAAAGTTCTTAATATTGGGAACGTTAAGATGAAAAGGCTGCAGAAAACATGCTTTAAGATATCCTCTTTTTCATAAATACATCTAATGACATACACAGGACTTAGAGGCCAATCCACATAATTTCTGGCCAGAAGTTCTATATGAGCACTGGGGTACATGCCCCACCACATATGCCCTATTCTAGTTGTGCAGAAGAACCCATCGCTCAAGGCAGGTGGTTGTCTCAGCACCAAGGATAGCGCCTAGTGAGCAATTTACTCTGACAAAGGCTGGAAGCGAAGCTAAACCTTTTGAGCCTCTGCCTGCTGCCCATCTCTCCTAGGCCAACCCTCTGAGCTACAGACGGGCACTCCTGCGCTTCCTGCCCTGCCCACCTGGTGCACCTCCTGTGCCACTGGACTTTCAGAGTACTGTGGGAGGCACTTGGTTCCTCAGGCCCAAAGGAAAGCACCCGCGAGGGTTTGCCTCTGGTTTTATAGACCCTGGGTGCTGTGGAATCTGGCAATGTGGACTCCTGTCTGCCAGCCTCAGGTTCAGTGGTTCCTTGACTCCCTGCTGAATTCTGGGGTCACGACTAGGGTTGCCACCCATCCTGTATAATATGAGACCGTCCTGTATTTCCGTGTAATATAAATGTGAATAAATCCTATTTCTTAACGCTACGACAGTCTCCACTGTGTTTTGATTCTCAAAGGAGCACAGATCTTGGGTGAGCGCATGGAACCCCCTGGAATCGTGCCACGGCTTGGCAGAGATTGGGGATGGCGCCCAACTTTCGTAACAATACAGTCATACCTTGGTTGTCAAACGCCCTGGAACCCGGACGTTTTGGCTCCCAAACGCCGCAAACGCAGAAGCGATTGTTCCGGTTTGCGAATGTTCTTTTGGAACCCGAACATCTGACGGTGCTTCTGCGGCTTCTGATTGGCTGCAAGAGCTTCCTGCTGCCAATCAGAAGCGCAATTTGGTTTTCAAACGTTTTGGAAGTCAAACGGACTTCTGGAATGGATTCCGTTCGACTTCCAAAGTACGACTGTATATCCGTCAACTGAGGATAACACTTAATGCATCTGATGAGGTGGACTTTATTTCATGAAAGCTGATGCTGTAATAAATCTGTTACTTCTTCAAGGTGCCACAGGACTTTCACCTGCATGGCTGTTAGGGATTTAGGAAGCTGCCTTGCTCCAGGCCAGATGCTTCCTCCATCTAATCCAGGGGTCAGCAAGGCTTACCAGTCATGGGCCGGATCACTCCTGCGGAGATCCTTTGTGGACCGGCGCAGCATGACACCAGAAATCGCTTCTGTGCATGTCCGCGGCGCCTGAAATCGCTTCTGCCCATGCCCGGACATTGAAAACTGCACCTGCACAGAAGCGATTTCTGGTGTCTGGGCATGCGCAGAAGCGATTTCCAGAGCTGCGGAAGAGAGTCCCTGCACCGCACTGGTTTAGCGCAGTGCGCGGGGACTCACCAAGCAGGCAGCTCAGCTCGGGGGCCAGTTAAACGGCCTCCGTGGGCCACTTCCGGCCCATGGGCCTTAGGTTGCTGACCCCTGATCTAATCCACTATTGCTTCTCTTGTCTATCAGCTCTCCAGGGTGTCAAGCAGAGGGTACTTTAAAATAAAACAAATAACAACAGCCTTGCAGTTGCCAAGCCCTGAAGAAAAGGCTCCTCCCTGGCCACAGAGTACATCCGGCAAGCACTTTGGGCATTTCAGCCAGAGAGCCCAGAATGGTTGTCGCCATCCTGCTTCCCCACCTAGCTGCCGGAACTACCACCATCCCACTCCAGACTGTGGCCCGTAGCATCTGTCAGAGCACCAGGTTGGGGAAGGCTGCCTTTGAAGGTCTGCTTTTTGCCCTCGTAAGAGATGTTCCCTTGGCACGGAAGCACGAAGCAGCATGAACCAGAACTCCAGCTGTGCCTCACACAAGCCAAGCACTCTCTGGCTCGGACAGAGGGCTCCAGCTCTCTCCCAGGCACGCACATCCAAGTCGTGCCTTCCGATTGTGTTTGTTTGTCCGAAGGAAGCGCATGGTACCATGAGGTCAGAGAGATAGTGGGGGAGGAGAGAGAGAGAGAGAACGAGCCAATGACATCATAACATGACAACTCCATCACTGGTGAAAGGGTGAGACACACACGATGATTTTTGTTTTTTTCCACCCCCTCAAGAGAACATTTGTTCCTGGTCAGAGTGATGATGGAAATACAACTCTGCGTGATTGCCGGTTTTCAGGGGAAATGTTTTTGGGACAGAGGGAGGGACAGCAAGACTGTTGGCCTCTCCCAGTTTGGCACTTCTAGAGCGAAGGATCAGAAAGCAAGAATGCGAAAAGGAACTATAGTGGGGAAGCTATAATTGGTGTTAATCTTTTCCAGAATAAAGAGGCATGTTAAGCTGATCCTCTCGTGCCACATGCAAATGTTTTTATTGCCTCAGATGAACATTTATGACGGAACTGCTGGATTGGATAATGCTAACCTGCAATTATTTATTATTACTACAGTAAGGACTCCACACATAGACCCAAGCCCAGGGTTGGTGGAATGTCAGGGGAGCAGAGAGCTGGGTTTTGGTCTCTTTTAAAAGGGATACCCTGTAGATATGCAAAAAATTAAAAATCAATAAATCAATAACTGTACATGGCTTTTTTTGAAGAAAGCAAATGGAAGCTGCCTTATAGTGACACCGACAATTGGTCCATCTGGCTCTGGGTTGTTTATGCTGACTTTGAACTGATCAGCAGTGCTTGCAAACCCCGTTTTTTTGACCAGCCACATCTTTTCCTGCCCCACATCCGACATCAGGTGTAGAGGAAGTGGATATTAAGTCCTAGACCCAACCCTGGAACATACAAGAGAGACGAGAAACCCACTTAGGAGTAGGTTTAACCTGTATGGGAGGGGGGGATGACTGAAGAAGGGTAGGGACTGGTAAAAGCTACAGAAAGCAACAGGGGCCCATGTCTGCGGGTGGCTATTCTGGCAAGGAACTGCAGAGTCAGAGCTGTCATCATCTAATCAGGGTGGTGAACCCTCTATCTCCCTCCAGATGTGGATGGACCAACTCCCATCATTGCTGACCTTTAGCCATGCTGGCTGTCAGGGGCTAATAGGAGATGGAGTCTGGCAGCAGCAGCAGCAGCAGCAGCAGCAGCAGCAGCAGCAGCAGCGAGCAATGCATTTATTGGAGGATGGATCTGCTGCCCCATGGATTCTGCCACCTGAGGCAGTCGCCTCATCTTGCCACAAGGGTGGGCCAGCCCTGACCCCAACAGTTCTTGCTTCCCCTGTCGGTTTCCAGAGGAGACCCAAAGTCCAGCACAAAGCAAGACATCTCCCCCCCCCCCCCAGCTTTCAGCTCACATACACAACTCTGGCTTTGTTCTCTCATCTATCAGGCAGGTGAGGTGGGTAGTGAAAGGCTTGCCCATTTGTTTCTATGGCAACAGAGCTCACCCTTTCAAGATGCAGATGATGGGTACTTAACTGGCCAGTCAAAGGAACTGGCATTGACAAACCTTGACAAAGGAACTTGTTTGGCAAGTTATGTATTCTATCCTCGCAGATGCAGAGTTGCAGGTTCAGAAGGGATCCAGTTTCGTCCAGACTGACCAATCTAACAACTACATTAATAGCAATCTGAATTAGAGCCAGTGTGGTGTAGTGGTTAAGAGCGGTAGTCTTGTAATCTGGGGAACCGGGTTTGTGTCTCCGCTCCTCCACATGCAGCTGCTGGGTGACCTTGGGCCAGTCACACTTCTTTGAAGTCTCTCAGCCCCACTCACCTCACAGTGTGTTTGTTGTGGGGGAGGAAGGGAAAGGAGATTGTGAGCCGCTTTGAGACTCCTGAAGGGGAGTGAAAGGCGGGATATCAAATCCAAACTCTTCTTCTTCTTATCCAAGTGCTAGTGGTTACGTAGTGGAAATGGCACCGTACATGCACACACACAGACACAGAGAGATGAGGTAATAACATGTCCAGGGGAACCCAGAGAGGCAAATGACTCACCCCCAAAAGAAAACAGCAAGATGGGGGCTGAGTATGCTCAGCATGCAGGGAATAGGAAAATGGTGGCAGCTGGAAGACAAATGGAATGGAGTACTCTGAAGACGGCTAAAAGGAGGATTACATGTGGCAACCCTTTATTGCAGGTTACCCTTGTATTATTTTGACATCCGTGAATTACTTACGCTCCATCCCCATAGACTTTGATGGCGTTGATCCAGTTTTTGGCCCAGCCTTGCCTATGCAGGCAAGAGCAATCTTCGGTGAACTCCTGGCTGCGACCACTAAAATGTCTGCCCTCGAATACTTCGATTCGGTAATTCTCGCCATGCTGTTGGCAAAGGCAGGCCAAAATTAGCTTCATGAAACAGCAGCGGCAAAACCCAGAGACACCTCGCTTTTCCAAATTCACACTAAAGAGCTTGGGGTTGCGAAATATAAGTAAAAATTTATTTAGAAAAATAACATTTGTACCCTTCTCTTCTTCTAAGGCGCTCCAGGCAACAGAGAGGTGGTGGGGTTTTTTTTCATTTTGACCCACAGGTGAAAGACAGAAATGTGCCCCAGGCCGGCCTGGGAATTCTGTAGCCAGCAAAAAGCCACAGGTGGAAAATGGGTTCAGCATCAGCCCTCGCCAGCCAGCGACGGTTTCATAACTTTAATATTTATTTTGTCTACTGATTTAAAAATTGGTTCTCCACTTTTCGAAACCATAGCAAGGTCTCAAGAAGGTGGTTAGCAGCAAACATAAAAATATATATCAATAAAAATGTATTAAAACATTTATTTAAACAAGCAACACGTTGTCCCCCGCCCCCATACTATATACAAAATATGCCAGTGATTTGGTCCTAAATACAGGAGAAGTAGTGCAGTGTAGTGGTTAGAGTGTCAGGTTGGGATAGGGCGATGTTTACAATTTATTACGCACCCTTTACCTTCAGGTCCCAGGGTGGGCTATGACAATTAAACCACAATATTAATATTTTTAAAAAAAGTTTAAAGCAACTTTAAAATTCAGGAATAAGGTGGGTTCTAAAATACGCATCTCCAGTGTCAAAAGCCAAGATAAAGAAATGTGTCTTCAGTTAGGTCTTCAGACTCAGGTTCAAATCAGTTCTGAGCCGTGAACCTCACTAGGGAATTCTCTCCCTCAGAGTAGCCTATTTTGCAGGATTGTTGTGAGAATGAAATGGAGGTGGGAGAGAAGGACCCGTCACTTTACAATATGAGCAATATTCCTGTAAAGATGTGGTCATGTTAAGTTCTCCAAGCAGTTAGTACTTTTCTTATTATTGTTGTTTTCAGTGAGTAATTTAATGCCAGACTATGAAAGTGTTCAAACTTCAGCTGGGATGGGGGAAAGGGTTGTTATTGTGGCCGACCTAAAGAGAGAGAGAGAGTTTCAGAAAATCCTCAAGTGCCCTTTAGCATAAAACTTGCACCGGAAGAAATACAAACCACGAAACGACCACGCACAAGGTCAAGAAAACAAGGCCACAAGAATGCCACTTTTGACATTTGCAAGAGAACCAGACATCCATACATGGGAAATGAATTAAGAACCCCACGAGGAACGGAACTATGAGGAGGAAATTCCAAAACACACATCTATTTGAGACTGCTTCCCTTAAAACAAACAAACAAAATAATAATCACATTTTCCCTGTTCCTAGTCAAGTCTGTGGTTATTTATACAGGATAGTTGTGACTTTATTAAGCAAGGAAAACACACACACACACGCCGCCCGCTTTGGTCTCCAGTATCCTGTCTATGCAATTCTTGGAAGGTGAATTGAGGTAAATCGCTTTGGAAATCTCCCTTTCCTCCCACCGGTAGGTATTTGTGAGGGAGTCTGCAGACAGGTATAAAGTTCTTTTTAGAAAAAAAGAAAAAGAACCAGCAGACAGAGGACATATAATATATTTATAAATGGAATCATGTATGAGAAGCCTTGGCTGAGATAGAGGAAGGCTTGTGGCATTCTTTTGGCGGTGGAATGTCAGATATGCCTGAAACCTCTGATGGCAGTCCAAAAAAACAACCAAATAAGAGGTTCTCCCCTGTTCCCCGTCTTGTACATACAGTGCACAAATACACAAATACACACACCTTCCACTGCAATACAAATTTAGGCTGAAGACAGGAAATAGTAGTTAAAAATTGTTGAGGGTACTTTGAGGGAGGGCTCCATTCCTGTGGTGTGTATGTGTCTTATTGTATTAAAAATATTATTATTTTTGCTCTTCAGCTAGTAAGTTTGCAGAATGCCTTACAAAAAAGGGCAACAGGAGAGCTAACCCATTAACAGCACAAACCAGTGCATGTCTAAAAGAAGTAAGTCCCATTGAGTTCTATGGGTTGTTTCCAACTTAGAGTAGAGCCACTTAATAGGCATAAGATAGTCCTGCTCATTAAGTACAATGGGTCTACTCTGGAGTATGCATCACCACCCACAGCTACTGCCAGGAGATTGAAGTAGGACATATCTAGTGGATCTTAATGACTGGGTGGGGTATTCCTTCAGATACTTGGGTTCCAGGTCATTCAGGGTTTTATGCACCCATATTAATAAGTTTATTTGACCCTGGTAATACACAGGCAGCTGCTGTGGGGGCTAGTGAACCAACTGGAGTTTGAAGAAGACAACAGATGCTTAGACAACAGAAAATAGTCGCCTTGCCACGCCTCCTCAGGTGACAGCTTAGAACTGATGAGCAGCCCCAAGCAATGAACTTGGTCCTTCAACCACCAACCCACAGAACTACCATCTCGTTGGGCTTCAGCTTCAATTTATTGGACCTCAACCATCCCAATACTCATTCCAAACACTGGTCAAGTACTTAAACAGCCTCTCCTGATTCGGGTGAGATAGACCACTCTGTGATCTTCAGATGTCGGGCATCATCATCATCACTGAAGACTGGGGTATCACCAACATATTGATTGTGCCTTGCTCCAAATCCCTGGATGACTTCCCCCAATGACTTCATAAAGATGTTAATTCAGCAACTGGGACACAATGGAACCCAGGAGGACCTCACAGTCTAGAAGCCATGGGGCTGAGCAAGGAGCAAGGGACTCCTATAGGTAGGAACAGAACCACTGGGAGACAGAGGCACCAACGCCTAACCCAGAAGGATGCCAAGGTCCAGGAGATACAATGTCCTTGTTCTTTGTCTTGCTTGATCACATGGTGATGGCACAAAGACCTGGGCTGACGGGGGTGGTGCTGTGGGTTAAACCACAGAGCCTAGGACTTGCTGATCAGAAGGTTGGCGGTTCGAATCCCCGCAACGAGGTGAGCTCCCGCTTCTCGGTCCCTGCTCCTACCAACCTAGCAGTTTGAAAGCACATCAAAGTGCAAGTAGATAAATAGGTACCGCTCTGGCGGGAAGGTAAACGGCGTTTCTGTGCGCTGCTCTGGTTCACCAGAAGTGGCTTAGTCATGCTGGCCACATGACCTGGAAGCTGTATGCCAGCTCCCTCGGCCAGTAAAGCAAGATGATCGCCACAACCCCAGAGTCGGTCACGACTGGACCTAATGTTCAGGGGGCCCTTTACCTTTTATGAAGGCAGTGTTTAATCCCCTGGAACAGACAAGCCTGCCCAGGCATGTAGAATGCATATTTTAAACTGTTTTTAGTTTATTGCAATTTTTTAAAGAAATGTTTTAAATAGTTGTTGTTGTTTACTATTTTTACTGGTAATTTTATTGTTTTATACTTTGTAAACTACTTTGAGGTTTTTCTTCTATCGAGGTGCATAATTTTTTTATGAAAAGTAATAAATTATGACCATTCCGGCAAGTTGTTAAAACATACAGTGATGCTGAAGACATTCCAGACATCCTCCCAAAGGGCAAGAGTGACAGACACCTGGAAACAGACACTCCCTGTGATAAACAGGTCCTGTCCTGTCACTCATCAACAACAAAAAAAGGAGCACTAACCATCCCAACTGGCTTGCAGGATCCCATTCGGTCATTGTGCCCGTTCCAGCGGTGGAAGCCAGGGTATTCGCCATGTTCCAGGATGTACTGCTGGCCTCGGAAGTCTGCAAGGCTGAAACAGATCCAGGCTCCGCTCTGCACACAGATGGAATTGACTCTGTTCATGAAGCCCCGCTCCTGGAAGTTATCGCAGGGCCCGCTAACCTCCAGCTTCCGGCCTGTGAAGCATTTGCCTTCATAGAAAGTGATCTAGAGGAAAGAGGACGTTCCAAGGATTGAGCTGCGGCCATTGCGCGGCCCCACGACCCACCGGTATTCCAAGCAGATGGAATCCGCTGCCAGACGGATTTAATTTTGCATTCAACGAGAGTTCATTGAAAGCTGGAAGTATTCTTTTAATGAGACATTACAGCTTACAACACAGTGTGTGGCTAACAAGGCAACCTCTCGGGGTTTTCTTTTCTTTTATAAACATCATTTTTTCAAATTGTGTATTTAGATTAATTAAGACACACTCCATTGTATTTCCCAATCCTCATTATCCTCTCGCTTTCATATGCTTTTCCTTCTCTGGAGTTGCCAGATTCCTTGCGTTTTAAGGAACGCCCCTTAATCTCAGACCACCCCAGCTTGTGTGGCCCCATCCTGCAAGGCAACACAGCCCCACAATGTTTTGGAAAGCGTAGCTCCATTAAGCCATCCTGTCTCCTGTTGGCATCCAAAGCTTTTATTTTTCCAGCTCATCTCCTCCTCCCTCTTTTTTTTAAAAAGCCTCTGATCTCATACATAAGCAAAGTTACAAAAAGGAACACGTTACTTACTTTTCCTGAATACTGAGACATGTTTCACTGGCAACTGCTAACGCAGAGGCAGACTCCCAAATGGGATTTTCAGAGCCACGGGAAGCTCTACTATATATCAGCAGCAGGGAGACCAGGTTGGGTTTGTAAGGCCTGCCAAACAATGCACACTGGGGATGGTTCGTGCTTAGCTGGCAAGAACGGCATACCTCTCTCTTTGCTGATACGGGAGTTTTAATTTAATCCAGACAATTTAACAAAAGAATCACTCGTTGGGGGATTTGAGCAATGAGCATCGAACATTTACAGTTCCTTTTAGAGAGAAGCTTTATTTATTAGACTAGGTAACAAGCCGATTTTCATCTGCTTTCCCTTTTAACACAGCACACGTAAGCCTCTCCTCCTGGAGCCCATAGAGTGAGTCTTCAGAAGATGCCTTAGAAATTAGGAATGTGCCCTATACCCTATTGGTCTGTCTAGTCCGGCATTATCTGTTTTAACTGGAAGTTATCTAAAGCTTCAAGTCTCTTTTTCCTCTTCCTTCTTTGCCCTCTTTTCCTTGTGTCTCTCTTTTTTTAAAGATTGCAAGTAAGGACTGTCTTGTTTTAATTGTATATAAGCCACTCTGGGAGCCTTTATAGCTGGATTCTCAGATACAAATGTACTAAATACAAGTAAAGGAACCCAAGATCCTGGATATGAAATGCACTGTATGTAAAGTGTAGGAACATAAGAAGCTGCCTTATTCTTATGAGAATTTGCATACCGCCCTTCATCCAAATATCACAGGGCAGTTCACAACATAAAAATACAAGATAAAAGCACTAAATACACAAAATACAGGCCTGAAGGATGTTTAGAATTACATCTGAACCAGACTGCAGCAACAGCCAACATACAAACGCGGACTTGCCCTTCTTTAGGGGAAATGGGATCTTCTGCTCTCAACTAGAGGCTTCCAACAAGTGTTTCCAAGAAGCAAATTCCTCTGTGGCTCTGCAGAGGCTAGCTGTGTTGTACTCACATTTTCCTCGCAGAAAACAAGCCCCTATGGTGTATTAAAGCACAGAATGGCTATGTTCAGAGCAGAACCTTCTTGCTACCATATCATGCTGTCCTGCTTCATCAGAAGACCTCATTAAACAACGCTGGAACCAATTTCACGTTAAGCCAAGCCCTGAAAATACATTTCTATTGCCAAGCTTCAAAATAATTTCCACATTGCATATGTACACCCCCCCCCCAATTCTATATGGCTTATAAACGCCCTGCAGTACTATAGTTAATTCCTATAAAAACCAGCAGATATGGAATGAGATCAAACTGGCTCAGCAAGTGCTATTTTTGTACCAGCACGCAATTTATTAGCAGGAACATTTTATACATTCAAAGCGCTCTAGAGACAAAACTAATTAAATCATATTACCCCTGGGGAAGGAGCTAATGATCATCATTCCTTTTTCACAGTTGGGGAAATTGGGCCAGTGGAAGGTCCCAAGCCTCAAGAGGGAATTAATGGCAATGGCAGACTTGAAATCTAGCCCTCCAATGCTTCTACTAGGCCCCCAGGTGCCAGACTGCTTTCATTGCTTGGATCTTGGCAAAGCTTGCTGGATGGAGAAATACAACGCACCATGCAGCGTGCTTCCATTGTGAGCTTGTTATTTTACCGGTATTACCGTTTTGTCTTCACCATCAACCCTTCAGGTACAAGAAGGCTGAAGCTGTGATTGGCCCGAGGTCACCAACAGGACGCATGACGAAGCAAGGATTTGTGCTCATTCATCCAATCCAATTCTACCTACTGCAGAACCCTTGTTCTCAGATCAGAACTGAACTATGCCATTTGAAAAGGGGAACCCCTAGCATGTTTCAATGTACGCCCAATATGAAATGTAGGCAGCTGACGGAAAGGTTTATGATTGGCTGCTGTGGAGTATCACTCACTGAGGATCCTCAACTGTGGGAGAGGGCTATTGACCTCGCGTCCTACTTGTGACCCTCCCAAATGCATTTGGAAACAGAATGCTGGATGAAACATGCCTCTCCTCTGACCAGCAGGGTCCTCAAGTTCTTATGGCCTTTGCTTTCATTATTAAATTAAAAAGGTAAAGGTACCCCTGCCCGTACGGGCCAGTCATGACTGACTCTGGGGTTGCGTGCTCATCTTGCTTAAGAGGCCGGGAGCCAGCGCTGTCCGAAGACACTTCCGGGTCACGTGGCCAGCGTGACGAAACTGCTCTGGCGAGCCAGCACAAGGAAACGCCGTTTACCTTCCCGCTATAAAGCGGTACCTATTTATCTACTTGCACTTAGGGGTGCTTTCGAACTGCTAGGTGGGCAGGAGCTGGGACCGAACGACGGGAGCTCACCCTGCTGCGGGGATTCAAACCGCCGACCATACGATTGGCAAGTCCTAGGCACTGAGGTTTTACCCACAGCGCCACCCGCGTCCCGGGTATTATTAAATTAGTACACCCTAAAATTCATGCAACGGTCAATACACTTTTCAGAATAGCATACAGAGCAGCAACCCAACTGAAGTATCCCAGCCTGTTGAAATGTTGAAAATTTTACTACGCATCAGCTTGGCGACCTAGTATATTCACAGCTTTCCATTTTTTGTGTACCATTTTTGGATGGCGAGTAGTGCTGTGACATCTTATTGTGGAATGAAAGCTTTAGGCCTACATCAGATCAGTGAAGAGGATGAAACTGGATCGTACTAGCAGGAAAGCGAGGAAATATACTGGCAAGGGGTGGGGGGACCCGGTTCACAAGATTGCGTACAAAAAGATAATATGCATTCAGTTCACCCGTTACTGGAGCAGTAAATATACCATAATTATGGCCAGGGGGAGGTAATATGCTGCTCAAAGCGCAAGAACAAGCCATAATTCTTCTTCAAAACCTGGAAAGTACAACCAAATATGTTAAATTCCAAAACTGCAGTCTTTTCCTGTAACTGACCTTTGAAAATGTTCTGTTTAAGCATTCCATCAAACATTTGGTGGCATACTGAACTAGGTATTTTTCAGAAACGGCATGAAAAAAAATGTAAAGAACCTGTTAAGCAGTGGGCACACAAAGGTTTGCAGCTATTTTATTTACAAGTATACATTTAACACAAAGAAACACCGATATTCAAGCCTAGTTAATAGTAGTGTAACAATATGCATCATCTGGATGATTATTCTAACCCAACTACATTGAAAAATTAATGCCAGTAAAATTCTTGGTCATAATATTAAGAAATACAATATATAAATTGAAAATATGATTGCTTAAAATTTGAAAATGGAAGTGAAGCCTTTTTTTTTTTTTTTTTTTGCACAGGAGTCAGAGTTTAACATAATCTGAAGGAAAAGTCTCCAACTGACTTTATATTGTTCAGGTTAACAGAAGAAGAAAAAGCGTAGTTTCGCTGTGAGGGGGAACAGGCAGTTTGCTTCTTAAGGTAGAACATATTCCCAGGGTTCAGCCTTCGGTGGGCAATCACATCACCGAGCATGAAGACTTCCCTTGTGAAGATGCCCCGTCAATTTTCTCTGCCTCCAAAATTATCCTTCTGAAGACGTCGACAGCAGTCTGGAAAGAAGGCAGAGGGGCTATTAAGAGTCTGAAGCACTAGAAAGCACAGCAGCCGCTGTGACTGTTTTAGAATAGCGAACAAGGATGAGAAGAGGAACGGTGACGACATGCTGCAGCTCAGCATTGCTAGCATGCCTGAGATAGATATGCATGTGATACGATGCAATAAAAGCAAGGCAAAAAATCAGGACCGCCTAATTTCCCCACCCAACTCTCATTGCTGAACTCTGACCTGCAAGCCTTCCTTTTTCTTGTAATATGCAAGTGATGCTCAACAATGTGAACTGCCTCTTGAGCCAAAATCGCTCAGAATGGGCCTTGTGTACCTTGCACAATGCGTGCGAAGATCACCGCAGACCACCATGCTGCTGAAGTTTCAAGCCAAAGTGTGAATGGGGTGGCTTTCCAAGGTGTAACGAAGACCTCTTTGTTAGGCCTGGCATGAGACCAGTGAAATATAATAGTAATTTGGTTTCACACCTACTTGTGTTGCACTGTAAGTATTGTTACCTGCCCTGAGCACTGGGAGTGGAAAGATTAGCAGTCTCATCTCAGAAGGATACGAGGCTATTTCAGGGACCTGAGCCTGAATTCATAACCCAATAGTTATGCGAAGTGAGTTACAGAGCTGGAAGCTATGAAGGCCAGGGAAATGTTTCTGAGAAACTAGAGGGCAATGTCAACAGATGCTAAGAGGCAGGGGACTCAAATAAGCTCCAGGAGCTCCATTTTGGTTTGGAGAAATAGATGCTTTTCAGAAGGTACTCCCATTATTCTGAGCTAGAAGGTAGCACAGAAAGGCACCCCACTATATAAGGACTGAATAGGAAGAACTGTCTCCTGAACAAAAATGTTGCCCTTCAGTATCTTTATTAAAAAAATTATAATCTCTTATCACCTAGTTGCTATTGATGTTTCATCTTTTCATGTTAAAAGCTCTTTTCTTCTTGTACTGAAACTTGTTAAGAATTTTTGCCTGCAGAAGTAATAGTTGCAGGGAAAATAAAGTAAAGAATGAAGAAGCAGAGGTTTTGGTAATGAGAATGCTGCAAATCATTTGTGTGAAACAATCTCGGCATTTTTGAGTTGGCACACTTGGAGAATCCAAAGCTCATCTTTCTATTTTTTTCTGTTCATCAAGAATCATTTGCCAACAAGGTACAATTCTGAACTGGGCTTGCTTCCAAATTTGCTCCAATGGATTCAAGCAGTCCCTTAAGCATCTTAAAAGTGCAATATGACAGTTAATTGAACATTGCCTCATATAATGTCAGATATGTACTGTATCTCATGTGACATTTAAAATCTATAATCAAATGAAAAGGGTATTTGTCAGTACAATGTTTCCCAGGCACAAATTGTCCACAATTGGTCAATTAACCTAATATATTTCCTCTGCAATTAGATTTTTTGCAGAATCCCAAATAGCTTGCTCTACCGAAGTTTCACCTCTACATGCTGTTTCTTTACTCCTGAAGGTAGACAGGAATGCAATTTTATTGAAACATTCATATACCCTCCTAGATATTCTGAAACAGTAATTCAGCTCCCATTTTTAACAAGGAATGTGCTGCTTTAACTCAAGCTCATGTCTAAAACTGCCAGTGCTCTTTTTAGCGGATCCTTTCATCTTACAAAATTAGGGAGCTCTTAATCTATGGTGGCAAAGCAAGAGTCCACCCTACCTCTGCGGCTTAAGGATAAATTGATGCAGTCATGCAACGAAGTCTATGGAAAATACATGTTTTAACAAGGTTCCCAGTTTGCATCGCCCATAACTAATCTTGTTTGTTTGTAGTTTTAAGTGGCTGCATTCATGTGACCGCATTAATCTTCTGATGACTGTAATAGTTACATGACAGTCTTGTTGCCTGAAGATTTCATCATATGGTGACATATCACAGTACCTGTAATCTCCAGATCAGGAACAGTCAATGAGATGCAAACGCCCAAGTGATGACTTTGCCACTATGCAAATGGTCATCAGCAAGCTGTAAAAGGCTGACTTGGGCAGCTCTTCTCCCATTTCCCTGGAAACACATTCATAATTAAGCAGCAATTCCTATTTCAACTTCAGCCCTTTAGAAGCAAATTGATTACCTGGTTTTCTTTAGCAGAAGATTCCAAGAAAGCTGCATTCCAGGATTCTGCTAAAGCTTTCCCTTCTTCATAGCTGATCACCCTGAAAAAAAGGAAAATTATTTATAGTAAGAGCCCTCTAAATGAAAGTTCCAATCACCTGATTATACTGTATTATATGTAAGATTTAGGAGAACTCGTCTAACAGATCCAGATATGATATGTTTACAATTCGGATTATCAATGTTTCATGGAGAAGGTTTCACATCAATTTTCAATTAGAGCAAGAAGCAGGCGACACCTAGTTTTGAAGAAAGGGGAGCTGAGTGTATTGTTAGAAGATACATAATGATAGCCACCGCTTAGTCAGATCACACAATAACATTAAAGCCCTGCTGATCACACAGGTTTGGAATCAACAACACAGTCACCATCTCTAACAGCAACTTCACAAGCACTATGTTGCATATTATTCTGGGTACAGCCACTTTGAAAAATAAGTTAAGGCCGTGCCCATTTACAGGCTAAGCAACGTCCCATGGGTGATCATCTACGAAAGAGGGTATTATTTGGACCATCTCTCTTCTAAGAGTAAAATTTTAGTAGTGGCAACAATATAATTATTCTGTCTATTAAGAATGTAGGAGAGCCTCCTGGATTAGGTCTAGGGCATATGTAGCCCAGCATCCTGCTCCCACAGTGGCCAACCAGGCACCCATGGGAAGCCAGCAAGCAGGATTCGAGCGCAAGAACACTCTCCCCCTCTGCTGGTTCCAGCAAGTGGTATTCAGAAGCATGGGGCCTCCAACTGTGATTGGCAGAGAACAGCCATTGTGATCACCATAAAGGTAAAGGGAAAGGTACCCCTGCCCGTACGGGCCAGTCTTGACAGATTCTGGGGTTGTGCGCCCATCTCACTCAAGAGGCCGGGGGCCAGCGCTGTCCGGAGACACTTCCGGATCACGTGGCCAGCGTGACATCACCGCTCTGGCGAGCCAGAGCCGCACACGGAAACGCTGTTTACCTTCCCGCTAGTAAGCGGTCCCTATTTATCTACTTGCACCCGGGGGTGCTTTTGAACTGCTAGGTTGGCAGGCGCTGGGACCGAACGACGGGAGCGCATCCCGTCGTGGGGATTCGAACCGCCGACCTTTCGATCGGCAAGCCCTAGGCGCTGAGGCTTTTACCCACAGCGCCACCCGCGTCCTGTGATCACCATATCCTTCACTAATTTGCCCAGTTCCACAGCTGAGCCACAAGCTGCTTGAAGCAGTATAAAATAATTCTGAGTTTCTGTGTCACCATAAATGTGTAAGTGATTTTGATGGCAAGTGATTTTTCACCAATCAGCAAAGGGGACTGGTAAAGATTACGGGAATTCTATTGTTGTAGTGCACACAGTAGTCAAATTAAAAATCAACTTTGCCCCGACAGTAGTAAGATCCACCAGAGGATCGGCGGACAAATATCCGGGCAACAGGTTACCCTCAGGCAACTTTACATGAACCTGACCTGGCCAAAATGCTACGTTTTAAAAATAATTGCAACTCTAAAACCTGAAAGCAATACTCAAGTACCAACCCAAGTAGGATGACCTGAGCTCTATGGAGGAATAGCAGGGCACAAGTGTGACAAATATAGTTCATTCTTGGCCTCCTACATAACTCCTCTGCAGATAAGTAGGTCATCAACTGACCAACATTCCAGCCTTAGTTGAATTTATCAAATAAAAGCCAAGAATAGGAATTGGAATGAGGCAAGCTGTGGTATCTGAGGTGATGTATCAGAAGGAAAGGTAGTAAATTACAAGAACATTTCAAGGCAGAGGACTGCTACAGCTATCTGCAAACCGTTATGCTCAGAGAAGCATATTCTTCTAGGTTCTACAGAGGTTAGACCCATTGAAATGAATAAGTAATGAATCAAGGTCAGTAACGTCTATTAATTTCAATGGGCCTACTCAGAGTATGACTGGATAAATGCACCACAACACTTTAATCTTAGCAGGGTTGCCTTAACTCATCTCAAGAGAAATATTCCATACCGTTCCATGTGCAGGTCCTTTTTATTTCCAACCAACATAATGGGGATCCTACGGGATTAAAAACAAGACAAATCACTTTCAGAGCAGAAGCCGATGTCTGCAGAGTAATACAACAGCAAAATGAAACATGGAATGAAATGAGAGTGTTACTACTTACTGGACTTTTCCCACCATATCCAATAACTTGCCATGGATAACTTTAATCACTTCAAAACTGAAAAATAAAAGGATGACATCATACACGCCCTCCAATGTTGCACCCTCTGGCATTTCTATCCCGCCCACAAATAATTCTACAAAGATCAAAGCCACAAGCAAACACTACTTCATTTAACTACTGGGAATTCTATTTCTCTGGAGAACCTAAGTGAAGCCCCAATGCCAATGGTATATCATCATGTTTACACAATTAAAAAATGAGAAATTAAAACCTGCACCCTGGCTTATACATGGCAAGCGAGACATTACTTGAGCTGTGTATGAATTTGATTTCTTTTAAACAGTAAAAGGTGATAAAGTTGAGCATCAAACACCATAATTATTCTAAGTCACAAACTCAGGGTTAAAGAGGCTGTTTCCAAAACATAACACGAACCTGATACTGTTATATACCAGGTCACTTCCAAAGCAGTTTATGTTCTGTGTAGGCTGGTTGCACAATCCCCAGGGAACTTGCGCTGTGCAAGCCTCACTGAAAGGAAGGGAGAATTGCACAACTGCAGTGGGAGTGCATGCAGACGTTTCCACCACAGTGTGACCTTGACCATGAAGGACAACTGGGTCAGTGAGGTCAGGACTTCATTTTGGCACAGAAAAGTAAACAGAATTGGAGAAAGGCAGAACTGTCATTGTGACAGTTTGATCGCTCATGTAAATGGAAGACAATCCATAAAACACCAATGGCAGAATTCCAACACAGCACAGTACAATCTAAAAACAATTTGCTGACTGAAAAGGGAGATGCACAAGGTTCTGCATTCACCCTGCTCCTTTCACCTCCCACCAGCAGGCGAAGCTCATATCACCCTATATTTTATGTACAGACTGCAATATTTACATCACTAATGCCCCAGGCCCTTGCCCTCTATCTGCATCTAACACTGGGGGGAGGAAACTCCAGCAACTTCAACCAACTACTCCACGGCTTTCACCTTCTCTACCGAGCTGGTCTGTGTGGTGCTTCAGGCACAGCCTGAACTTGCTGGTGTTTGCTTCACATTTCAGTGTAGACTGCGACATACAACCACTCACGTCCCCTTCCTACGGCTTGCACTGCAAGGTGTTTAGGATTTGCAGAGCTCACCAGTACCAAGACACCTGCCAAGGCTTGGCCTCGTTCACCCCCATGAAACAACTTCACACATAAGAAGGAAATAAGAGATCACGTCGGAGACATGTGAGACACTAGAGTGGAAATATATTTGCAACTCTCATGTTCCTCAAAAAGAGAAGCGAAATTACTGCAGAGGTACAGCTTAAGCATACTCTCCAGTATTGACAGTTATCAGGAATTTACGAGAGAAGTCAATGCAGAAGTTGTCCCAGTGTTTATTCTTTGTGTGTGAGAATACAGTTAACTCCAGGAAAACAAGGTAGGATCCAGAGGGCTGCAAGTGAGCTTACATGAGCACACCAGGTGTTGTGTTTTTTTAGGCCTCTCTACTGACTACAGCCTTCATGCCCCATTCCAGCCACTCCTGAAGTTTGTGTGTGTGTGTGTGTGGCTTTTTTGGGGGGTGGGGTGGGGAGGTTGTTCTCTGGAACAACTTTCAATATAGCACAGTGGGGCCACAGCTGGAAGTGAAGGTTAGCAAATATCCTGTACAGAATACGGATACAACACAGTGCCTTCCCAATCTACAATGCCGAGACATATGACCATGCCCTTGGAGGCTCGCCATAATGGGTATGACGTTCACAGAGGCCACAGGCACAAGTGACACTAAAGCAAGCTGTGGAGCTCATTTTAAGCAAAACATGTGTGTGCTTGTGCACACAGATCTCACTTCGCTTCTCCCTTAATTGAGCAGGGAAGCAAACCACAGAGTGGCTGGCTTCGCATTGTGTCTGTATCAGCACTTGTGGTTTGCTTTCCTCTAGACAAACCATGACTGGGAAGTCAGGCTTCACATTGCGGTTTGTTTGGAGAGAAGTACACCACAAGGACTTTGTTCAGAGGCAACTCCAAGCCAGCTGACCTGGGACTTCTTTAGCAGCTGAACTAAGGGAGGAGGTGAAGTGTTACGGTTAAAACTAACCACATGGCTTGGCATAGCATGTGGTCACCATGACCCTCCTCCTATTCATTATGGCGAGTCCCCAACAGCTGTTGTCTCCTAACAATATTTTCTTCAGTCTGCTGCTCTCGAAAGGAAGTTAGAAATCACCTACACTTATGTCTGTGCGAGAGGACAGTACCACAAGGTTTGCAGAATATTAATTTGGAAACTTAAATTAAAACATCAACATTTTTATTAAGACTGCAAACAGGCTTAACAAGAAGCCTATTTTAAAATTCTCTATTAAAAGAAAAGCAAACGAATTGCTATCCACCCTGCGGCCAAGAACACACACATATGAGAAAGTGATAATTGAGCCCATCACAGAAAGCGGAGCTCAAAGAATGGAAATTTCCAAAGCAAAAGAATGCCTCAATACTGACTTCAAAAGCCAAGGTTACACAGTCCAATAAACTCTTGCCTTCTGCTATCCTGTACAGTGTGTCCACATACACTGCCCCAATAAGGAGATCTGTCTGAGTCCTCAGAGCATACTGCAAATGGATCAAGGTTGCACTCTCATTTTTCATAGGCTACCAGGCAGCTGAAGGTTGGTAATGCCACAAAGCAACATCGTAAGTGAGCGAACTCAACGTGAAAGGCTCTATATCCCATTAGCAATCCTTTACCCACAGTAATAGGCTTTATGTTATCAAGCACTAATGGCCTTGAAATGGTGCCAAGGTTTCTCTTTCAGGAAGGCAGAAGGGCTAATATCAAATGAGTGGAAGATTCAGCCTAGAGACAAATTCACAGACCTCACTTTTGATACCCACTGAGTTGTGTGCAAGTTCAGTTCTAAGGCTTTTCAATATTCATTTCAACAGATGAACACAAAGTTCTACTCAGGGTTCGCCCATTGAAATCTATCGACCCAAGTTAGTTTTGCCCATCAATTTCAATGGATCTGTTCCTACGATACCAGAAGGCTTGACACATGCACATTAGTAGGTCATGGTGGGTTGCAGTTTGGTTACCACAACTTTGGGTACCTATACACCGAGCATACTGGTGTGCGTTTGCAGAGAAGGCAGCAAAACAATACTGGCAGGTACCACTGTTGCACACTTGAGAACAAAATTAATTGTCTAAGAAAGTAAGTAAAATAAAACTGTATTATATGGCAATATAGATTTTTGAGTAATTTTTATACATATTCAACAGTCAATGTATATTTCTGAGCACAAAACCTACTGTTTATGAAAGAGCGTCAGTGGAATGTGTCACTTGTTAGCTGGCTTGATGACAAAGGCAGAGGAAAGGACCACAACTGCCTGAAATACTATTTTGTTTTTTCTTCTAGGTCTTACAATTTTGCTTCATGACGAGCAAATGGATGCTGCCCTTTTATAGTACTTCTCAATTTAGCTTGCACTTTATGGCTCCCAGAATGTCAGTGAGAGGCAATACTGCTTTGAAAGCTAATAAATAAAAACTCAGTATGTTTTTATGGCACTCAATCCATGTCCTGCAAAATATTTTTTGGTTGTGTTTGCACCACATTTTCAAGCAAAGTAGGGAGACTAAAGCAGCCAAAGTCTGAAACAGCTCAAAATTAAGAAACTGCCTTGATAGCAGGAATTGGAGGCATGTCTTACCTTTTTATTGATGTGACTGAGTAAACAAGAATGTATCCATTAATGTCTATGGAGTACGTCTGAGGAAATATTGAGTATTCATCCTGTTGGAAGATAAAGCTGCACGTTAATGTTTTGCTGCCACACAAGCTCATTAGTGAGCTTGAAGAACTGAGTTAGGATTAAGCGCATTTAATCCTTGCATTGTTAAAATGCTGTGCATGAACGTACATGTACTGACTTCCTTTCACTGCTGTCTTGCACTCTAGTGAATTCTTTGCATAGCTGAAGGATTACAATTCCTCTACAAAGGTCTACAGGAGCAGTGCCACCGCTGAAAATGGAAGGCACCAAACAGGAAAGCTGACATTTCACGGGCATGATGCACTCATGCACTCACTATGCATTTACAAAAACGGCACTGAATGTGAGAACTGGTAACTTACAATTACTAAACAGTCCTATGGGAAGCTGTCCATCAACTTTGACACACTGTGTCAAGACAGACAATTTTGGCATTTAAACCTCTCAGTATTGTATCTGTTGGGAAATTGGACATCTACTTAAACAACTTAGAACATGCTCAATACTGTTGCTCAATACTGTTTAAGATGCCAAATGATCTTTCGACTATGAAGTACTGCAAATAGTAGGTTATCAACAAAGCCCTGATCAAATTCCATTTTAGCTTCCACAGATGTGAGCACTAGATCGATCTCTCATTGCTCCTTCAGAATTTAAGGTAACTTTGACTTGCTTGGAAGAAGGAACTTTCTTAATGACAATGCAAGCAGACAAATTTAAAACAAGGTTCTGTTTAAAGATTTTTATTTTACTAATTAAAATACAATTCTAAGTACACAAAAGTAAACACAATTTCCCTCATCTTTCCTGTGACTTTAGGATGTTCGCAGAGGGAAAGTTTCCCATTCACTTCTCCCTCCCCGAACCACCTATGTTCCCACAAGTGTCTGCCTGGAGGGTCAGGAATTCCTCCTGCACAATGTGAGATGAGGTCCAGAGGGGCTGCTAGGGAAAAGGGGAAATGGGAATTTTCCTCCCATGAACTTGATTACGTTAAAATGATGAAAGTGATAAAATAAACAACTTACGTAGTTTTATTACTGTGATGAGTATGTTGTGGATTTGTCATTTCACGCATTTAGTGTTGGGTGCATTTCACCATTAATACATGAGCCCCCAGTGGCACAATGGGTCAGTGCGTCTTGCTGTTAACCAGAAGGGTGGTGGTTTGGGGTGGCTGTGGGCAGGATTCCTGCACTGCAGGGGGGTTGGACTAGATGACCCTTGGGGCTCTTTCCAACTATACAATTCTATTATTCTATGTTCCTGCTCATCATCATCATCATCATCATCATCATCATCATAGTAATAATTTATTATTTATACCCCGCCCATCTGGCTGGGCTTCCCCAGCCACTCTGGGCGGCTTCCAAAAGAATATTAAAATACTATAATACATCAAACATTAAAAGCTTCCCGAAACAGGGCTGCCTTCAGATGTCTTCTAAAAGCCTGGTAGTTGTTGTTCTCTTTGACATCTGATGCAAGGGTGTTCCACAGGGAAGGCGCCACTACCGAGAAGGCCCTCTGCCTGGTTCCCTGTAACTTGGCTTCTCGCAGTGAGGGAACCGCCAGAAGGCCCTCGACGCTGGACCTCAGTGTCCGGGTAGAACGATGGGGGTGGAGACGCTCCTTCAGAGGGAGTGGAGTGAACGATGGGGGTGGAGACGCTCCTTCAGAGGGAGTGGAGTGAACGATGGGGGTGGAGACGCTTACTTCATTTTATGGGGTGCCGCTATGAAGCTTGCACATTGAAAATATAAATATGCTACAACTGAACTATCCTTTTGGAAGGCTTAAGTCAATGCAGGGGAAGTATTTTGCTTCGGATAGGGAAGGTAGCCTGGAAACCAAATATGCAGCCATTTGAGGCTCTGTTACCCCTTAATGTGACTTGATATGGCTTCCATGAGTTTTTCTGTAGCTTTAAAAATAGAGAAACATCTAGATGCCCTTGGTTTCCGAGGCTAGAGTTGGGACGATGGTTGGGGAAGAGCCTAATCCTGCTCAAGGTCAAATACTGCCAGACTGGAAGATACCAAGAAATTATTGTACCTTCGCTTAAGCAGTGGCATTTTGCAAATGTGCTATAGCAACACATTTGAGCAAAAGTAGATGTTCTTGTTCAACTCTCAGCAGGTCCCATGCACAAAGACATATGCTACATTTTGAAAACTCACAGCAGGCTATTTATGCACAGGAATAAGCCCAATGCTCAAGGCTACAAAATAGTTTTCTCTACAGGGAAAGAGAAGTTCCTGCTTTGCATCTTTTGAGGTTTAGTAGTTTCCTTCCTCCTACTTGCCTTATGTCTAGGGTTGGCATATTTTGAAGAGCAAAAGAGAGGATACATTTGCCGGTGCCTAGGGCAGGGAGGAGGGGGTGCAGGAGCAGCGAGCACTGGAGAATGCTGTGGGTGGGGCATGTGCTGGAGCGACATCAGAGGGCACTGGGAAGGGGCGTGGCAAAATTTGTGCATGCAAAATGGGGCGTGTGTGTGATACATATATACATATGCCTCTCCCTCTTTGGGACGTGCACGAGGTGGTAGTGGTCGTAAGGCATACAAAATAATTTACTAAAAAGCCCAGGAAAAGCAATAAAGCGAAACAGCATCTTTTTATGTAGAAGGAGAAAGAGAGGAAGCAAGACATTTTAGCAAATTTGAAAAATCTGCCAGGACAGAAATTTTACCCCTGAAAAGGAGGACATGTCCTGGGAAAAGAGAATGTATGGCAACCCTACTTATGCCATGAAGGATTGTGAGAAATACTTTGTGCAAAAAGGATATAATCTACTGTCTTATCAGCACACTTGAGATTAAACCCAAATCAATAACCACATATTTCTCTCCTTCACTTGAATTCCCTCTATAAATGGAAAATTCATATGACAATTTTAGATTAACTGCAACTATGATCTTTCTGTGCTTTAAGCAAGAGTAACTGAGTTGGTTATGAAAACATACTTACGATCTGCTTCTTCGAAGATTTCATACAATCTGTAAGCAGATCTAATTTCTACTTGAAAATAATTAAAAGGGCCATAGACTTTTCTCCTAAGTCTTTTAAGGCACCGTACCAATTTTAGGATATCAACACTGGAAATACTGTCACGGAAACAAACATCACTTACTTGGCCAGCTGTGTCAACTACTTGAAGATGATATTCCTGCCCATTTACTGTAATCAGCTTTGTGAATGCTGGACAAATGAGAAAAAGGGCAGTTCAGTGCTTCACAGGAAAAGTCTATCACTTCAGTTCAAACTGGCCATTTTACTCTTTAGTAGAATAAAAATAACCTGGGTTTCATTGGCCAAATTTGCACATCACAGTTAACTATTCTTAATGGATTAAAAAGAATGTGATCTATGGCTTACCATTACGTCTGAACCAGAGGCTGTGGTTGGTTTCACCCAAACACAAATCATGATTTGCAAGTCAAAAACAAACCTTGACTTATAGATCATGGTTTGAGTGAAATACTCCATGACCTCCAGTCTTAGATTAAGGCTGTGAAACTTATTTCATACACATATATTCAGTGCTTTTTTTCTAGAAAAATAAGTGTTAGTACTCACCATGAAGTTGTTACAGTGAATGTCAAACTTTTTAACAAACAACAACAACAAGGTGCTAGTACTGCGTACCCTTGAGTACATCCTGGAAAAAAGCACTGCATATATTTCTGCAGAGCAGAACTAGAAAGACTAGCCTTAAAGGCTAGCACTTCTATTAACTTTAGATCCAACATAATTTCAAGCTCATAGGTCTCATTTCCCAAAAGGCTGCAGAGAAGTGTTGCTTCTATTCCTTCTCTGCATATGTGATTTCTAAACACAAGCCATAGTATGTGCACAAATTTAAAAAGACCGACTGGTTTACACCCTAGCTTCTCTATAGAACACAGCACTTTATGAAGTTCTGTCTCCGTTAAACATCCAACTTCAGATTAAATGATAAATCAATGAAGCATAAACTGCTTCAAGCTCTTTGGAGGAAAAGTGCTTGTGTGGGCGAAATGGATTAAGGCAAATCAGCTCCCCTTGCATGTTCAGAGAAATAGTTCGGTTACTTACTGTTCTCTATGGTAGGATCATATGAATCAACGAACTGGCCTTCCACAAACTGAATCGTCAACGATGATTTCCCTGTGAAGAAAACAAGGCAAAAGCTAACAGTGCTGAAAATGCGGTTAATGGCATTCTGTCACCAAACACAGAAGTTTTGCATTTTGTTTTGTTTTGTTTTAAAGATCTGTTTAGGTGATCCTGACTACACTGCGTGAGAGACAGAGAGTGCCTGACTCCCACCTCCTATGCCATATCTGTGTTTTAATTGGATTGAAAATTGATTGATGACTTTTTCTCCCTTTGAACTGTAGCGCATCATGCCATATCACAAACTGTTCTTTACATTTTCCTCTGCTAGGATCTACACATTATGGCTTGGCTTCTTAGTCACACCCATTATTTGCAGCTACTTCCATTACCCTAAGACCCAAGGAAGTTAGCATCTTTTGCACACCCTAGAGAGGTTACTGCCATCCCATTTGGTCATGCTGTCACTTCTGCTGTAAAGCAGCAAAAATATCAATAGGCATTAGAATTAATAGCCCTGCCTCACATATATCCAATGCAGGTTTTCACAAGTGCTATGGGAAATATGTATAGGGGTGAAAATATAACCACGGCCTATTAAATACTGAAGCATTGCTCCAAGCTTCTTTCAAACTTTCAACACTGAGGTCTAAAGATGTCAATCTGTCTAAAAAAGAAGGTGTTTCACATGGTGAACATATGCCTGTGCCAGGCAGCCATCTTATTTCCACGTACCACTTATTACCATTAGAATAACTTAAAATAGATACTCTCATTGTTCCATGTGAAACCAGAATGATTTGCACGTAAGGTGATCATACATTCCCCCCTTAACTGTGACAAAAGTCAATGTTCCAATCCTCTTGTCTCTTTAGGAATGTTATGTTTGCATAAAACACACACACACACAAAACACAAAAAACCCCATCACCCTGGCATCTTCCACGAGGGCAAAGCCTGTGACATACATAGGTATTGCAAACAAGGATGTTTTCAACCCACACCCACCCCGAACCTTCCCAGTAGACACTTTCCCTCCCTGCATTCCCATGAATGGAAAGCACTATTATTATATTTATTAGTCACGTTCCTCACAAAAGTGACCCAAAACAAACCGATTGTAACAAGGGGGCAACAAATATGTGGAACTTTTCAAACTAAGGACCAAAAGCCTGGATAAAAATGAAAGGCTTTGCCTAACACCTAAAAAAAAAAAAAGGAAAGATGTTACCAGACATGGCCTCCAAGTGGAGATCCTTCCACCAGCCACCAATGAAAAGGCCTGTTCTAGTGTTGTCACTCTCCAGACCTCCCATGGAGGGGGCACACAGAGAAGGGTCGCACATATACCCATCTGGGAGGGAATCAGCCTCTGTGCCAGGACACCCACCTCTGTGCCCCTCCTGGCACACAACATACTTAATAGGCTGATCTGGGCACGTCTGTCTCCATTGCTTGAGGGAACTCTCCTGACTGTTTACTTTGGCTTCAACAGATCCTGTGAATCTGCCTGCATGGAACAAGGATGCTAATGTTTTTTATAAGTCATTGAACTAATCTATTTATTTATTTAATGCACTTTTATCCCACTCTTCGGCTGAAAAAAGGCTTCCAGAGTGGCTTACAAATGTCAATGATGAGCCAGTCTCTGCCCTCAGGCTTACAACCTCCTAGAAGATGCAAAAGAAAAGGAAAAGGGATTAGGAAGGATGGAGAGACTGCATTAGAGGAAGGATTAGTTGGGAAATTACTATTTTCCTTTTATGCAGTTTCTGATATATCTTACTCTATTGTATTGCAATGTTTAATAAATAATATTGAATTGGAAGTCTGGAGTTGATTAAAGAGCTTTACCCATACACAGCCTCCTCCATGAGCTGACGGCTGTGCCCAATGCCACTTGGATCCTGGAACAGAACTAATTCAGGCCTGCTTCTTCCCGTTACAGATACTGTTAAGTCTGAACTCCCACGTATTCAGATGAACGTCACTTCACACCGAAAGTAGGGGTAGGAAATCTCTGCCCCACAGCACAAAGTTGACCCACCAGGTCGCCCTATTTGGCTCACGAGGCCATTTCCCCCAAACTATGCCCGCCTGCCCCACATCCGATACCACAAGTAAAAAACCCTGACAAAAGCAGGATTGAATGCACTTGGTTCCCATCTCCCTCTATCGCTATGGGTTAAAGATCTGGGCCCAGTGGGCCATAAAGGTTCCCCACATCATCCCAAAGGCTTTACTTCATGCTGTGCCCCACACTGTTAGTTATGGATTTTAAGATACTGCGATGTGAAGCACTGGGGAGCCAGTGCTAGGCAAAATGTTAAGAAGCCTGCCATTCTTCAGGTCCTTGGGCAAACTTTCTTTTTGAGATATAGCTGTGCCTTTTTCTGCACTGCAGTGACCCCTGTCTACATGAAATAGTTGCTAGCACCTGTCTGATGTGTTTGCCAACGGCAGGCAACATAATCCTAAAGCAAAGATCACAAGGCATGGTGGATACTTTGGGGCCCAGGCTTGTATTTTTTTAAACTACACACCACATTGTAGTTGCATTTCGTAAGCATTTCTAGCTAGTAAACAGGTCATCTGAATTAAAAATGAAACCAACGACTTCTCACATGGCAGGAAGAACCAGACGCACAAATATAGGGTGGGGGACACCTGGCTTACTTAGCAGTACATGTGAAAAGGATCTAGGGGTCTTGGTGGATCACAAGCTTAACCTGAATCAACAGTGTGATGCAGAAGCAAAAAAGATAACACTATTCTAGGCTATATCAGCAGAAGTATAGTGTCCAGAGATCAAGGGAAGTAATAGTACCACTCTATTCTGCCTTGGTCAGACCACACCTGGAATACTATGTCCAATTCTAGGCACCACAATTTAAGAAGGATGTTGACAAGCTGGAATGTGTGCAGAGGAGGACAACCAAATTGATTAAGGGTCTGGAAACTAAGCCTTACAAGGAGCGCTTGAAGGAGCTGGGTATGTTTAGCCTGGAAAAGAGGAGACTGAGGGGAGATATGATAGCCATCTTCAAGTATCTTAAGGGCTGTCACATGGAAGAGGGAACATGCTTGCTTTCCTACCAGTCTGGTAATTCTAGATATATGTTTCGGTTGCAAAAGAAGGGCTATAGCTCAGTGGGGTTAAACACCTGCCTTACATGCAGAAGGTCCCAGAAGGTTCAATCCCTGGCATTTCCTGGCACGCCTGGGAAAGACCCCTGAAATCCTGTACAGCCGTGGACAAAACAGAAAACACTGAGCTATAAAGACCTGACTCAGTATAAGGGAGATTCCTATGTCCTGACTATTACTTCAAGATGTCTACAGAAAACCTTGTACTGTAAACTGATTTCACGTTTCAGCTGGGCAGAAATATTCCATTTGATGGGCACAGCAAAATTCCCGCTGGTCTAATTATAAAATGTTTTCAAATGTTGCTTTCGCCCATTTGAACTGAATCCAATTTTTCATTCACAGGCGTTGTAGTACATAGTAAGGGAACATTGGAAAGCAAACCAGCAGAAATCCAGATAGCCCAAGGCCGGGGGCGGCATTCTATGGATGATATAGGGACAGCAAAAATCCAAGACCAAAACATTCTGCCAATCACATTGGTAAAAAGTGTGAAGCCCTTTAAAAAAACCCCACTAGAGCAGAGATGGGAATAATGAATTATAATATGTGACAACACAAGTTCAATTACCTATTCAGCAGCAAGCAGACTAAATTAACATGAAAAAATGTTCATCATTTAAGAAGTTGCCAGTTATGCAACGTTCAAGCTTCCGGGCTCCTTGCCAACCAAGTGTGGGCAGGCAAGCAGCATGCTTGGCTACAGTTCAGGGCTGGCCAAATGGCACTGGAATATATTGCAAAATTGCAGTCAGACAGGATAAAGCACAATAGCTCCTGACTACTTTCAAGTTTGAGTGGGAAGAGGGAAAGAACACTGTTATGTGCAAGTCTAAAATGTCTGCCTGTACCAAGACTGTTGGCGTGGCTTGTCTTCTTCATGTTAGGCTGCCATCTGTGAATCAAAACTGCAACAACTCTCAAAGTTGCTTTAAATCCAGATTCAGCAACCAGTGTTCGAAACTCCCGCTGTTCTAGGCGCATTTTGTGAAAGGGAATTTCATTAGTGTGAGCAGTTTTTGAGCTCTGGGTGCAGTACTGTGCCTAAGATTTCAGATTAAAACTGCAGAGTGGAAGGAAAGGAGGACATTTTTCTGCCTCCCCACTTCCAGCTACTCTCTGAAAACTGGAGGAGACCCTCTTAAGAATATTAGAGGGGTGGGCAGGGGAAGAACTAGTCCATGTGAAAAATGAACATAATATTTTAGCTGCAGTTCATTCATTTTCAGCTCTGTATTGTTATAAAAAAGTGTGCCTAGACATTCCATTGTTGCACCCATAGCCTAGGTTTAAGGTGCCATTTAGCTCCTAGCTTTCATATCTCAGGTTCTAACACTGTCAGTGACTCTCCCTTTATAGCATTTAGGGGAGTCCAGGAGGGTTAAAGTAACTGGCCAAGTTATTTTCAACACTTTTTCGTCGTTGTTCAAGAATCCACCAACAGCATACGAATCAATATGGCTAGCTTCACCCAACAATCCCGCCCCTCCCCCAGCAAACAAATCTCACTGCAGCCAGCTAAAACCACGAAACATGCCCCGTTCCCCTTCAAGCTCTCTATCAAGGAAATATAACAAGTGACTAGAAAGAGAACCTTCCCAAGTGATGCTGACACAAAACCCCGCACATACACTAAGTAAAAGAATATAGGTTTTACCACCCCATTCCCCTCTCTGCCCCCTTTTCTTCCCCAACCTTACACTGTATACAACACTAAAGTCTCCCAACAAATGTAATCAATCTGTAGAAAACGCAACCTGAAAAAGAGACAATGCACATACTTTTGTAAACCATGAAAATCTTTAATAATAATATTTTTAAAAAACCAACCACATCAAAAACTGTTCTTGTTAAAAACTGGTGGAAAGAAGGAAGCAACCGAGTCCATATTTTTGGAGTCCTTAATCTTTTGGAGTTGTAAGCAGAAGTACTTACACCCCTTACTATGAAACATGTATTCAAGTCTCTATTCTGATTCAGCTGCTGGTGGACTTGAAAAGAGTTTTGAAGTTACAAAAACTAAGGCTTCAAGGTAGGATTCAACAGAAAGCATCAACAGAGCATGCTTAGATCATTTTCAGAGGTATGGCTAGCATATGCACTATGTATAAACAACATAATTCAAAAAAGAAAATTTTTGGATAGACTCAATACTGCCTTGATTTGAAGTGTCTTTCTGTATATTGTGGCTGTGGCAGACAAGGAGAGGGAGATAGAGAAGGTGCCCTGTGTGTGTTCTTCTTCTTTACACTTCCCTGAGGGCCAAATTTAACATGGCTCTGCTTTCTCCTCAAGACCATCCTTCCCACTTGCAGCAAGCAGCGTAGCCATGAGGGAGGAAATTCTGGCACTGTCCTCCTCCTGCGCTCTCTCGCATTCCCATGCACTGATAGAAGTTCCAGATGGGATATTTCTAAACTTCAGAGGTTTGTTTTGAAATCTACTTCAAAGTGCTAACTATTCTGATGTTGTGCTTAGTGGTCTATAATTGTCTAGGTTCTCAGTGAACTGCCTTTTCCCATTATCTCCCTTCTCCATAAATAACTCTTGGATTAATAAGTACACAGAACTGAATTTCATAAATTAATCTTAAGCGCCTTTAAAATGCTAACATTCTGTAGCATCCCTTTTCTTGTTAATGAAGCTTAAACTATTAATAATAATAATAATAATAAATTTGCAGAAGCCAAAAAGAGCACAGAGCTATCCCAACTGCGCTCAACAGATTTAAAGTGGTGGGACAGGCACCTCCAATGGTATGATAATAGAGGAAGTTGTGGCAAGAGAAGCAAGTTCGCTACTTTGCTGCTTGCCAAAGACCAGGGTGGGAGACTCAATCTGGTCATTGGGCCGAATCCTTACCTCCTCCACAGGTCAACTCCAGCAGGTAGGCAGGGCTGCCCACCTATCACTTACCTCACATTATTAAATCTGTGTCCAGCAACACTTGGTACAAGAGCCAAGACCCTACCTGCCTGTGCACTGTCTTGCCAGAGTGGTACATACTCTGGTTATCTCCCGCTTGGGACTACTGCAATGCACTCTATGTGGGGCTATGTTTCAAGATAACTCAGAAACTACAATTAATCCAGAATGTGGCAGCTAGACTGGTGAATGGGAGTGGCCACAGCGACCTAACTCCACTCTGAAAGGATCGGCATTGGCTTCCAGTACATTTCCAGGCACAATTCAAAGTGTTGGTGCTGACCTTTAAAGCTCTAAATAGTCTTGATTTTGTATACCTGAAGGAGCGTCTCCACTCCCATCATCCAGCCCAGACACTGAGGTCCAGCTCTGAGGGCCTTCTCAATAGTGGCACCTGCCCTGTGGAACACTCTCTCATCAGATGTCAAACAGATAAATAACTATATGACTTTTAGAAGACATCTGAAGGCAACCCTGTACAGGGAGGTTTTTAATGGTTGATGTTTTATTGTGATTTTAAGATTTTGTTGGGAGCCGCCCAGACTGGCTGGGGCAACCCAGTCACATGGGCGGCATATAAATAATAAAATAATGATGGTGGGCAGCGACAACTTCAAAGGGGCTGATCAACTGACTGGTACTTACATTGTACCTTCAAAAGGCTCATGATAACTGCCATTCGGCTGACTGGTATAGAGAGCAAGCCTCATTGGGTGCACTAGGGAATTCCCAAAAGCAAATAGCCTGTCTCCCAGTGGGGCTCACTGCCAGGGAGCAATCAGGAGAACACCTTATAACACGGGTGTCAAACACAAGGTCCGCGGGCCGAATCCGGCCTGCCAGACCTCGTCATGTGGCCCGTGTAGCCGCCGCCAGCCTTCACCTTTTATTCTCGCTTTCTTTTTTTTTTGACACAAGAAAGCCGCCTCTTCAGCGCATGCGCGGCAGCCTACAAGCCAGAGAACGTCTGCCCTCTAGCGGCGGCGGCCGTTCTACACAGGAAACCTCCACTTTACATGCATTCAGGAAACCTCCACTTGTTTTTATATTGAGCGCATGCCATCCTGTGATGTGACAGATCCAACGGCTGCCTGAACCCTTTTCTCCTGTACTGTAAGTCCTACAGATACAACTGGCCCTTTGAGGGTGACCAAACTGCTGATGCGGCCCCCGATGAATTTGAGTTTGACACCCCTGCCTTATAAGCTCCCAACTGCTGTTTTTCAGCCATATCTTTACCTGCCCCACCCCTGATGTCATATGTGACATGGGGCAGATGGGTGTGGATTTTGAGAAAACAGCCTCACAGACCTCATACTGCCTGACTTAATTAGGCCTAGGGATTGGGGGTTTAAGGTAGCTCTGGGTCCACTGCTAAGTCATTACACATCATATAAAATGGAAATATTGAAAATAAGCGCTGAATACTTCAAGCTTAGTTTTATTTTTGCCACTTCTAGTCTTAATGCTATCATACAATCTAATGAAAAACTATTATGTTAAACCTGCTTTCAAATTTAACCCTTCCCCCCCCCCAGGGCCAAACAATTTCTTATGAAGTATAACACCACCCCCCCAACTTCTCTATTCTTGTTTCCAAAATAACTGCTCTTCAGTTTGAAGAGCCACCACACTGGACAACATAACAAGATTATCCATATCTCCATCGAGATTTATACCCTAAGACAGTTTTGCTTCCAGCAAACCTCCTTCTGTCAGTTAAAATCCACTACAAGATTAAGAAGGAAGTACGCTGGTCTTCTATCATCAGTCTGCCAACATGAGCTATATTTTTCATGTTTCTTGCATGCAACTGAAGGGAAGTGGCAGTACAGTAAAATGGGCAAAGGTTTACTGAATGGGCTTACTGGGTTTACTGAACATCCACTGGCAGAGTTCAATGGGGTCTTTTGGTCTGGGAAAAGTGCTGGGAAATGTCCTATAGAGCAGCGAAGCCTGTGCAAGTGTAAACCCAAAATAATGATTGCTTGTAATCCTTAACTGGAATGATGAATGCTTCTTATAACTTCACCTGCATATTATACTACAGCATTGACACTTATAAGCAAATTTCAGAAAGGCTTGATTCTAACATTTTAACAATTTGGAACTACTCTCTGATGACTAGTGGCATAGAAGACCTAAGGTCCCAAATTCACGTGACAATAATTTGATGGGCTATCATACCAAGTAAATTAGGACCAGTGGGTCACCAAACCAAAAAAACTGGGAATCACAAATAGAGCTCACAAGATTTTCCCAGCATGCCTAGCTGCCAATTTTTCTCATTTCCCATCTCCATGCTGCTCCGACTTCTAATTTCAAACATTCTTCTATTGTTGACAGTTAGTGACCTGATTTTTAGATACCTCATGATTTTTTGCCTAGGTTTAAAGAGGCAACTGGTGGTGGGGGGATCAATTTGCTGTCCCTACATAGTCCCCCACCCCACCCCACCTTTTGGTACATGCTTCCAAATGCAGACCATGTGCTGGAACAAAAGTTAATTGATCTTAGATTCATAGAAATGTAGAGATGGAAGTCGACCTCCTGCAATGCAGGAATATGCTGCTGTCCCATATGGTGATTGATCCTGCAACCTTGGCATTATCAGCATCTCACTCTAACCAAATGAGCTATCCAGGCTGCATTATCTAAATGTGTGTACTTAAAATCAGGTAATGGTTTGGAGTCACTCTCATGAAAGGCTACCATTCCCTTCCCTGCCTTCTGAATCTGCAAGGGATTCTTTTTTGTTTTTAATACAGTTGTTTTCTGCAAGATCACGTCTGTGAAAAACAGCTGATTTGGTTTTAAAAAGGGGGAACATACCCTATCAGCTGATGGAAGCAAAATGGAAGTAGGGGGTGTGGTGACAGAAATGTCACCAGAACCGCCCACAAAATGCACTTCAGTGTATTCACAGCAGAATAACAAGTGGTTTTATACTGCATTTAACTCCCCTTTTCGGATTTTCCCCAAATCTGCGTTTATTGTTGAAAAACTGCAGGCAGCCAATTGGATAGGGGGAAATGTCATGTTGAGAGCACATGCACACAAAAAGGCACACGCTGCTTCAAATTCACATTAAGTTCACGTATGGATGAACCTGTAAACACAACAGTTTACTTTCCCAGCCAAGAAAACTGCAAACAAACTCTTGAGGCTGCACTGAAAGATAGCTGGAAATCTGAAGTGGGAAGTTGCAGTTGGAAGTAAGCAATATGGTAGACCAGGGTGGTTCAACCCGTGGCCTGGATGTGGCCTATGATGGCTTTTTTGGCAGCCCTTGGCAACGTTAAAGAAAAAATAACATAAAAGCCTTAAAAAGATATTTTTTGTGTCATGTGTTATTAACATAAGCACATACATCTGTTTGTGTGTTAAAATGTGCTTACTAATTAAATAATATATTTAATTAAATACATAATTGAAAGTTATCTTAATTGTTACTGTCAGAGACTGCCTCCCGGTCTCAGCTCACAGAAGACCAACGCTAGCCATTAGAACTGTACAGAAGTCTTTATTGGCATTTAGTTTCCATTTCCAAACACTAGCGTGCGTCTCTACGTCTAAACCCTAGACCAGCGAAGCCTCGTCTGAGTCTCCGCCCCCTGTACACCAGCTTAAGACTCTAGCCTTACTCCACCTTCTACGTTTCTCCTTCCTCCTCTGGGTCCTACTACCCCCCTGGGTGCCTTCTTTCCGGGATGCCTCGGAAGCGGACCCTTCGGACTCCTCCCCTTCTCTCCGGCGGGCTTTGGGACCCGGCTCTCTCTCCGGACTGCCCATTGCGCCCCCCTCCTGTACATTTGAACTTGGCGCGCGCGCGCTGCCCCTGACCTTCCTTTTGACCGTTACCTCGCTCTCTGATGCAGGCGTGGCTAACCCTAACTCATGTCCTTCCGCTGACGGAAGGCTGCCTGCTGCCGATGTTTGGGACTCCTCCCCCTTACTGCTCTCCGGTGGGAAAGTTGGTCCCGATTTCCAGCTGCTGCTCTCTGAGTCCCCTCTGGCCCCTCCTTCCTGGGGTGTTCCCTCTGGCAACCCCCTGGCTCTGACCACTGGGGCCCCTTTCTGTGAATCCTCTGATTCACTGGAGAGACTTAGAGACCTCGGATGGCTACCCTCGCTGACTTCTCCCTCAGATTCCTCTCCCTCGGTCTCTACTTCCTCCCTCTCCTGTCCCTCTGCTCCTGAACCCCTGACATCCATCCCCCCCTCGAAGCCCCCCCTTCCCCCCTCCCCTCCTTCCGGTGCGGGTACTGGGTGCTCCGTCGTCGCGGGGGTGCTTGCCGGATACAGTTCCTCCCCCATGTACTCGTCAACGTCGCTCTCCTCTGCTTCCATCTCTCTGTCTTCATGCTCGAACCCCACGTTGTCCCCCAACACGTCCATGTCCGTCTCGCCCCTCTCCCCCTCTTCGGGTGGTCCCATCCAAGGACCCCTCAGCCACTTCCTGCGCCACTGCTCCTCTGGTTGATCGTCCCACCAATACGAGTGGTCTGAGGCAGACCCCGGTGGCGAACCCACCTGAGAGCTGGGGACTGGTGCCTGTTCCTCGTCCGAGTCGAACCCCAGGAATGTGCTGGCTGAAAGAGTGGGTGTGAAAAGCCAGTCATCGAAATACTCTGCTGGCATGGGCCTGTGCGGGAAGAGGGCATGAAACTCCTCTTTGAGCAGCGGTTCCTCCAAGGCATAGTCCGGTACCCAGCTGTTGGCACTGGCCGGGGTACCCTCTCTGGCTAGGAAATATTCTACTCCCTCTTCCCCCCATCTGGAGTCCAAAATCTCTGTGACCTCATTGATGTGTCCCTTCCTAGGCGGCCCCCTCACTCTGGGCCCTTCACTGCTCTGATCTGGTGCGGTGTCTGGCTCCTGAAACCTATGAGGTGCTTTGTAGGGCGTGAGCACCGATCTATGGAACACCGGATGCATTCTGGAACCCTCCGGAAGAGCCAACCGGAAGGCCACTGGATTGACCCGCGCCTGGACTTGGTAAGGTCCTAGCTGCTTATGTCCTAGCTTCTTCTTAGCTAATGATCTGGTCGGCACTGCTTGCGCTGCTAGCCAGACCCAGTCACCCACCTGTATGTCTTCCCCAACTCTTCTGTGTCTGTCGGCCTGCACCTTGTATGCGTGCTTTGCTAGTTCTAACTGCCTCCTGAGCTGTTCGTGGACTTCCTGCAACTCTGACGCTAAGGCTTCTGCTGCCTGTGGCTCCCCCTCCCCCACTCTCTCTAAACCCGGGAAGGTTCTGGGATGCCTCCCGTTGTTGGCGAAGAACGGCGTCACCCCCGTCGACACGTGCTTCGTATTGTTGTAAGCGAACTCGGCGAGCGGCAGGTAGTCCACCCATGTCGTGGGCTGCTGGTTGGCGTAGCATCTTAGGTACTGCTGCATGACGGCGTTGACCCTCTCCGCTTGTCCGTTGGTCTGCGGGTGTCTCGCCGACGCCAAATTGACTTTGACGTTCAGAATGCCCATCAGCTTCTGCCAGAAGTTCGAGATGAACTGTCGCCCCCGGTCGGAAAGAATAGACCGTGGCAGACCGTGGACCTTGAACACGTGGTCTATGAACAGTTTGGCGGTCTGCTCTGCCGTGGCTACCTTCGCACACGGAATGAAGTGTGCCATCTTAGTAAACATGTCCACCACCACTAGCACTGCTGTCTTTCCCCTCGAGCTGGGCAGATCCGTGACGAAGTCCAGGGCCACCCTCTCCCACGGTTCAGACGGTGTCTGCAGCGGTTCCAGCAATCCCGCCGGCGGTCTGTGAACTGACTTGGCCCTTTGGCAGGTGTCACATCTCGAGACGTAATCCGCTACTTCCCCCCGCATCTTGGGCCACCAAAAGTCTCTGGCTACGAGTTCGACAGTCTTTTCTTTGCCAAAGTGCCCTGCGGTGGGAGCGTCGTGTAGCTGCTGCAGGACCCTTGCGCGGAGGTCATCTCCCGGCACGTAGAGTGCTCCCTTGTGGAGGAGCAACCCATCGCGAATCTGGAACTCGTCGGCCCTCGCTGTGCCCCTGTGCACCTCCTCCATCTTGGCCCATGCGAAGGGGTCTTCCCGCAGCGCGCGACGTACGGCGTCCAGGTCCACGGTTGCCGACGCGCATGCCCACGCTTCCGGTGCGAAAATGTGCTTGGCCGCCGACGGTGCCGCCTCCTCCAGGTATTGCGGCTTTCTGGACAATGCATCCGCCATCACGTTGTTGTCGCCTGGTATGTACTCTATCTTGAAGTCGAAGTCCGCGAAGAACTCTGCCCATCTAATGTGTCTCTGGTTGAGGAACCTAGCCGTGCGCCAGTACTCCAGATTCTTGTGGTCCGTGTGGACCTGCACTGTATGTCTGGCTCCGATGAGGAAGTGCCTCCATGCCTTGAATGCTGCATGTATGGCTAGCAACTCCCTGTCCCAGATAGTGTAATTCTGCTCCGACTTGCTGAGCTTCCTCGAGTAGAAGGCGCACGGCCTCCAGTCCCCCTGCTGGTCTTGTTGCAACAGGACAGCTCCCACGGCTCTGTCTGAGGCGTCCGTCTCCACCCTCATGGGTCTGCTGGGATTCACATGCAGCAGCTGCTCTTCGGACGCGAAGAGACGCTTGAGTTTCTGAAAGGACTGCTCCGCTTGCTCCGTCCAGATGAATTTCTTCTTCTTGGAGCTGAGCGTGTCGGTGATGGCCGCTGTCTGCATGGCAAATCCCTTGATGAACTTGCGGTAAAAGTTGGCAAAGCCGACAAACCGCTGGACTTCCTTCCGATTGCGTGGGCTCTTCCAGTCCAAAACTGCGCGAACCTTGGCGCTGTCCATGGCTAGCCCCTTGTCCGACAACTTGTAGCCCAGGAAATCCACCTCCGTCACGTCGAACTGGCACTTCTCCAGTTTGGCGTACAGCCTGTGCTCCTTCAGTCTCTGCAGAACTTCCCTGACATCCCTCTCGTGCGCCTCTCGCGATTCTGAAAAAATCAGGATGTCGTCCAGGAAGCATACGCACTTCTTGTAAAGGAGCCCCGCCAGCACGTGATGCATAAAGGCTTGGAAAGTGTGAGAGCCATTTTGTAATCCGAAGGGCATAACTCTGTATTCGTAGGTGCCCAGTGGCGTGAACATGGCCGTCTTCCACTCGTCTCCGTCGCGCATGCGAATCAGGTTGTACGCGCCACGTAGATCCAGCTTGGTGAAAACGCGTCCTTTCCGCACCGTCGCGAGCAGGTCGTCAATCTTGGGCATGGGGAAAGCTGAGGGCTTGGTTTTTGAATTCAAGATTCTGAAGTCCACCACCAGTCTTTTTTGGGGCGTATCCCGCTTCTTCACAAAGAATACGGGACTGCCTCCCACCGCTTTCGACTCCCGGATGAACCCACGCTTCAAATTGTGATCTATGAACTCCCTGAGTTCTTGCAGTTCATCCTCAGACATGGAGTACAGTTTCCCAGTTGGCAGCGTCGCCCCCGGCAGGAGGTCAATCTTGCAATCATAGGGTCTGTGAGGGGGTAGCTTGTCCGCCTCCTTCTCGCAGAATACCTCCAAAAACTCCGCATACTTGTGGGGTACTGCTTGCAGCGTGCCCAACTGCAACTGCGGGTCCTCCTCTTCCCCTTCCGGGCTGGGTATAATGCAGTGTTCTGCACAGTAGGAGGAGCCAAAAGTCAGGTGGCGCTGGTACCACGCCAATGCTGGGCTGTGCCTGTGCAGCCAACTCATGCCTAATACTATAGGCGTGTCGGACAGCTGGGTGACATTGAAACTGATGACTTCCCGGTGATTCCCAATTTGCATCACCATCGGCGGCGTCTGCTGCACCACCTGCCCCCCTAGCAGTTCCCTGCCATCCACCGTGACAACCTTCAGGGGCAGTGTGGCTGGCAGTAATGCTACGTTGTGTTGTTGAATGAACTCCAATCCTATAAAGTCTGCGTTACTGCCAGAGTCAATTGTAATAGGCACTTCTAAGGTGAGTCCATTGGGCAGCTGAAGCGATGCGGTTAGCTGCACCACTGGCTTGGGCGGGAGGGGGTCTGTGGGCTGCAAAATCTCTGGGGACTTCCTCACTGACTCGTCTGGCTGGGCCCCAGTGCCTCCTCTTCCAGCCAGACCTGGTCGTTTCCCTGCTGTGGTGCTCTCTGCTGAGTTGTTTCCAATACTGTCACTGAAGCTGCAGTGTGCTTGAAACTCCTCTGGGGACACTCTTTCGCCATGTGCTCTGCACTCTCACATATATAACACTTCCTGTTCCTTCTAGGCAGCTTCGATTTTACTGCTCCCGGCGTTAAGGCTCTGGTAGCTGAGTGAGCCCTAGCACCGCCAATCTCCATCTGCTCCTCGCCCCCTCCCTGTGGAGGCGTGGACTGCGCACGCGCTGCCTCTCTGGGCAAGAGGGAGGGCACTCTCGCTGGTGAACGTCCCCAACGCCCTTCTTCTTTGCTCCACGGACGTTCTTCCTGCCTCACCCCAATAGACAACGCTCTTTCAACCACTTGCTGAGTGGTGGTGGGTCTCTCTCCCCTTGCCATCTCATCCTTGATCTGTGCATTCAGACCCTCCCAAAAAAGGTCTCTAACCGGCGGAGAATCCTTATCCCAATTCAGCGCGTTGACCAATGCAAAAAACCGGGAATGATACTGCCTTACGCTGGTTTTCCCTTGTCTTAGCCCAAATATGTCCCTCCGGGCAATGTCCAGGTCTATTTTGGATAAGAAACAGGAGTCCATCGCCTTAATGAACGCATCTGCGCTTTGGAGCGCTGGATCCTTATCTCTCCACAGGTTGCGTAGCCATGATTTCGCGTCCCCATGCAAATGAGACAAAATAAACCCCACTTTTTCCCGCTCATCTCTAAAGTCTCTTTCCAGCAGCTGCAGCGCAAACAGCACATCTGCTCGGAAATTGGGGTACTGCTGCAAATTCCCATCAAAATGAGATACAATGCTGCCTCCTCTCTTCCCCAAACCGATCCCCTCGGACCTGGGTGCTGGGATCCCCTGCTTTACAAGCCCTTCCAACCTGGCTTGAAGATCTCTGCATGCAGCTGCCGCTTCTTCCTCTCTCTTCCTGGATGCGATTATTTCAGCGTTGAGTAGCGTCACCGCTTCTTGCAGGGAAGCTATTTTCTGTTCTGTAGTCATCTTGCCTGACTCTTGTGAGCTCGCAAGGCACCAGTCTTCCACCCTCCCTGCCTCGCTTCCTTAGCGATGCTTGAGGCGAAGAAAACCGATGATAACTGGAGACGAGGCTTACTGTCAGAGACTGCCTCCCGGTCTCAGCTCACAGAAGACCAACGCTAGCCATTAGAACTGTACAGAAGTCTTTATTGGCATTTAGTTTCCATTTCCAAACACTAGCGTGCGTCTCTACGTCTAAACCCTAGACCAGCGAAGCCTCGTCTGAGTCTCCGCCCCCTGTACACCAGCTTAAGACTCTAGCCTTACTCCACCTTCTACGTTTCTCCTTCCTCCTCTGGGTCCTACTACCCCCCTGGGTGCCTTCTTTCCGGGATGCCTCGGAAGCGGACCCTTCGGACTCCTCCCCTTCTCTCCGGCGGGCTTTGGGACCCGGCTCTCTCTCCGGACTGCCCATTGCGCCCCCCTCCTGTACATTTGAACTTGGCGCGCGTGCGCTGCCCCTGACCTTCCTTTTGACCGTTACCTCGCTCTCTGATGCAGGCGTGGCTAACCCTAACTCATGTCCTTCCGCTGACGGAAGGCTGCCTGCTGCCGATGTTTGGGACTCCTCCCCCTTACTGCTCTCCGGTGGGAAAGTTGGTCCCGATTTCCAGCTGCTGCTCTCTGAGTCCCCTCTGGCCCCTCCTTCCTGGGGTGTTCCCTCTGGCAACCCCCTGGCTCTGACCACTGGGGCCCCTTTCTGTGAATCCTCTGATTCACTGGAGAGACTTAGAGACCTCGGATGGCTACCCTCGCTGACTTCTCCCTCAGATTCCTCTCCCTCGGTCTCTACTTCCTCCCTCTCCTGTCCCTCTGCTCCTGAACCCCTGACAGTTACTATTAAATAATGATGAATCTATTGCAAACACTTTAATGAAGTGTGTTGCCCATGGATTCTGTGTTGAAGTACTCTTGTGGCCCTCTTGGTATGAGAAGTTGGACTGGCCTGTGAGAGACCATAGCACAACCCCCAAGTTACATTAGAGACAATCTGAAGACTGCCCCTGATAGCCCACACACTTCTTCTATGGCAGGGGCAGGGAACCTGTGGCCTTCCATAGACTGACTGACTCCAGCTCTTCATTAAAAGTAATGGATGGCTAGTAAGAAAGCCAATATTTGTGATCCCAGAGGGTATCTCAAAGTAGACCTAGCACACCTCCAAGATAGCTTTCTCTCCCATCCACAGCCTTTAAAATCAATGTGTCAAATGGTACAATATCATCTGAGCACCATATTATAATGAAAAGGTTACATGTTCAGTACCTGCCCCCAAACTATGAGACACCCTCATCCTTGAGATCATCAGTCTCAGACTGAACACTGAGATGTGCTGATCTTGCATTTGACACACAAAGTTAAGTGGGCAGATGTGTATGTGTCGAATTTCAATATAATTCAACTATCTATATCAGACATTCTATTTTTAGTGTGGCCTCCCACCTGCACCACCTTAAACAGTTACTTAATCCAAGCCATTTGAGGCACGGATGAGGACAGAAACTGAAGTAAATGAGGGGTGGGGGAACCCTCTCACCATATTCCTGTAGGACCAGCAGTGTCTGGGGAAAATAGGCATGCTTTCCTTTGGCAGGAGTTATCAATGCAAACACATCAATAGCCCTGCTTAATGTGGTCCCCAAAGCAAGAGCAAGCACTGAAAACAGGCTCTAAACTGGGAGCCTCTTTGCTCATTTTGAACACTAACAGAATTTTAAGTTCGAAGTTGCATCACTTGATTTATAATCTAAATAACAGCCGTGTTTTACCTCACAAGGGAAATGCAGCATACAGCATTTCAGGCAAGGTACTATATATTCATCAGCTAAGGCCAAGCATTCACATACATGCAGTTATATTATGAAAAGGATGAATTTTATTATGCAAAGAAGCTGAAAGATATTTGACTTCCAATGTTTAAAGTAGCTCTGAAAAAGAAATAAATTTTGTCGGGATTTACTGCAAAGGTTTGCCAAGTAAGATATTGCAAATCAGCCTTAGAAAGTGCACATTATTCAAATACACAAAACTGGAAGGTCAGAGCTAAGTTCCATTTGACGGTGTCAAATAGCTTCATAGTACGAGCCAAAAATATTTGAGGCTTCCACAGCACAGAGACCTAAGATTCAATTACATCAGTGCCTATATTTGTAGACTATGCATTGCATTTAGGAAACTGATATTTATATAAATACAGGAAGTGTTAAAAGGAGTTGGTGACTGAACAAGGTATCCTATGTAAATATGTTAGCAGCTTGACTGTTTTAAGTATTGTTGAGAGTGAGATGAGAAAAAAAGCTCAGAAATGCAAACCAGGCAACTCAGGAGTTAATTCTAGCACAGTGTCCTTAAACAACCCTTCCAGTGCCTTGATATTACAGTCAAACATGCTGCCTCTAGAGTTTACTGCTACCATTAACAAGTGCATTGCAGTAAGATTTGCCACTAGACAGGCAGGAATAAAATGAAGCTTTTAATTAAAGCTGGCATTTCAGACTACTACTCAGGAGCAGCTATCCTGCTTAAGAACAAGATCTGGATTCAGCAAATAGTGAAGACCATGACCAAAGAATTGTGTAAAACTGCATTTCAGCAGCTGTTTCAGTGATGTGATTAAATATTTGGCAACTTTTAATTGCAGATTGTCCTTGTGCGTTATGATCATTCCCCCATCCATGTTTGAAAATGTGTCTAATATTTAAGCACCCATAACTAAAATAACTAAGAAAAGAAACTCACACTAAAGGCATAGAATGCAACACTACACTAGCATAAACCACTCTTTTTAAAAAACAAAAACAAAAGCCTAGCACTAATACCTTAAGGTACAGGTGGTGACCATTTCGCATGGGGGTTGTGTTCTTGGCCCCTGTGTGTGTTGGTGGAGCATGTATAAGCACGTTCTGCCCTCTTCCAGGTCCAAAAGGACCCACGCGATGGCGATCACATATCAACTGAATGCATCTAAAATGGTTGCCGCTTGTATATCAGTGTTTATAAGGCTAAGACAGGGGTAGGCAACCTAAGACCCGTGGGCCGGATGTGGCCCAATCGCCTTCGCAATCCGGCCCACAGATGGTCTGGGAATCAGCGCGTTTTTACATTAGTAGAATGTGTGCTTTTATTTAAAATGCATCTCTGGGTTATTTGTGGGGCTGGAAAAGGTTGCTGACCCCTGGGCTAAGATATGGATCCTCCATAGAGCCCTTCTGCACCTGCCTCTCCCCAGATGAAACTTTGAATGCTAGAAGAGCCCCAGCTCATCTTTCCCGCTTTTATAGAAGGAACTTCCTGTCTGAAATGCTGTAAAGCCACTGTCAGTCAGTGCACTGAGCTGGATGGCCAATGGTCAGACTCTGTCCTGTGTACTTCACTGTATGTGTGCAAAGGTTTCAACAAGAGTAGGCCTCCTTCAGAGAGTTCTGTGGGTCATTTTCAGATCAGTAAGCAAACAAATATTGTAGGATAGCTATTTTCAGGCAATCCAAATGATTTAATGAATTAGAAAGTCTAGCTTTGCTTTCCTAATCTAATTACTTTGTTCACCAGGTACTTTCTTTGCCTTATACCCTTGCTAGCTTGAGCCTTATACAAAGAGGCTACCTTACACCTGAATTATCTTTGCCATACCAGCCTGTAAAGTCCACACATGTAGGGCAAATTCTTGCATTCAATTACAGACTGATGCTGATTGTTTCCTTGGTCACATTGTATGAACAAGCTACATTTTTGTTCTTCTATTCAGGCCTCTCTATAATCTTTGTGCCAGGGAAAGAAATGGAATTACAACAACTGGAACTTGATCCAGGCATGAAGAAAGCCTTGAGGTATGCCTTTTTCACACTGAGATAGCATCTGTAGGGTTCTGAAACCAAAGTCACTGTAAATTTTACAGTACCGGAGAAGCATGTCAATGTTACATCTGCTTTGTTCTATTGCATTGCCTTGATTTCCCCTTCATTCCCAATAAAGGTAGAGAGGGGAGGTCAAAGGAATTGCTATGGTAACAATTCTATGACACTAACTTGACAACCATTCTTCCCCAAAGTATATGAAGAAAGATACAGCAGATGAGAACTTTATATGATTGTACTGTACTTGGAAACTATTTTAACAAGGAGTTAAGGTTCTGGATTGAACATATCATTTTAAAGATCCCACTTCAAAACAAGGGTCTGATTTTAGCTAAACCACCTGTACTTTCTGCCAGAGCTGAAAGTGTGTTTCCTTCACTGAACCTAGTAAAAACGCCTGCTTCACTGAGTAGATATGAAAACCTGACCTCAGTATATTTTTCCTTAAATAATTTTCACACTTATTTAATTTATACTCCACCCTTTTCTCCCAAGGAGCTCAAAGGTACATGGTTCTCCTCCTCCCCATTTAATCCCCACAACACCACTGAGGTAGGTTAGGAAGAGAGATAGTGACTGGGCCAAGGTTACCCAGTGAGCTTCATGATGGAGTGGGGATTTGAACCTTGGTTCTACTTCAACACTCTAACCCAGGGATTGTCAACCTGGTTCCTACTGCCCACTAATGGGTGTTTCAGGATTCTAGGTGGGCGGTAGGGGGTTCTACGGCACAAGCTGAATCCTCCTTCCATTGAGCACTGGTGGGTGGTAAGGAAATTTTACCATCAAGAAAGATGCATTAGTGGGCGGTAGGTATAAAAAGGTTGACTCCCCCTGCTCTAACCACTACATCATTCAAGCTCTCCTACAACAACAAAAAGGCCCTATAAACCAAAGTATGTTTCAGCATCACATTTCCAAGCATTATGGGAGTCATTACGAGAAAGGAAGCTGGAATATAAGAACCTGCCTATTTAAACATTTCTCTTATCTACATTATACAATAAAACTTAAATAAAGATTAAACACCCAGAAAGTGTACTGTGAAAGTGAACATGAACAGCTCCTCAACTTTGGACTCCTCCTATCTTGTGTTGGAAATAACTTATTTTACACACTATGACTTAACACTCAGCTGGTTTACACTGTGGATGCTGCTACCCAGTTTGTTTATATAGCTGGACTTTGAAGCCCTTTTTCCACCCACCTGGCTCTTTAACATTACTTTTGTTTAGAACAGAACAAAATATCTAAAGAATGCCATCATTTCAGCATTTAAAGGTCCATGGACCCTTAGGGGAGAAAGCAGAGAGCACAGTGTTAAAAAAGGGTTAGATTCCAGCTTTAAATGACCTATGATAGTGCTGTTTAGATTGGTGAGCAGTAAGAGGATGGAAAGAGGGGCATCCCAAAGCACTTGCTACATGTTTCAAGCAAACAGTAACAAACTGCACGGCTGACTTACTCATGTACCAGAAGACCTTTACTAAACACTCAAGGGTTTTTTTTTTGTGTATGACAAGGTGGCAAACCCAGGTTTGCTGCCAAATGTGAACTCAATGGGAAGCTGTTGCCAATCATAGCTTCCAGACAAATGCTATTTGTACAATGATACACATGTGAAAACACCTGTGTTGAAGTGCCCATGTAATTAACACTTTGTTTTGTAGGTTTGCGCCATAAAAGATGTGATGAGTCCCCAATGCAGCTTTGTCAGCTGTAGAAGTGGTCACATGCTCTTTGCCCTCAAATGTATTTTGAAAGTAACCCCATTTACCTGACAAAGACCAGGAGTCCATTGAGCTTTCTAATACAATCAAATACATACTATTTAATATACTTTAACACTTGCTGTACAGTAGCCAATGAAAAACACACACATACAGTCACACCCTTTACTATGTGTTTACCTGTCCCATCATCACACCTGGAGGAAACAGTCAGAAACCAGACAAGCTGCTAAATGTTTGAGCAAGCAGAATAAAAGAAGTTTGCCCAATCCCTGAAGTTGATTTGGGCCTCCATAAGGAGGCAGCTGCTAGGAAAGGGAGGAGGCTTCTTTCAGAGACATTCCCCTGCACCTCCACTTCATGTCCTAAGTAAATTATTACTTCATTTTCAATTCCTCCACAATAATTACTTTCTAATCTTACATTTGAAAAACTTGGCCAATGATTTAGGGAGACTGAATTTGGCAAATCTTGAGACCCCCTAATCTAAACTACTTTAAGCAAAAAAGTAAAATGATTTACAAAGAGCGAACTGAAGTTAATGTCTTTTTTATGTAGAAACTGCACCTGTGATTAGTTTCAAACCACTACCAGCATTCTGGGGAATTCTGCTTGAATGAGTTTTACTCCCTATGAAAGTCCTTTGGTGCAGAAGCTTAAGCGGGACTATAAAGTATGTCAAAGAGACGAGACAAAGCCATAGTTATCTTCCTCATTGGTGAATGGTTTTAGTAATGCATCACTTCTCTTCCTGTACAGTATCCAACACATTGTTAACATGCAATAAATCCATAATAACTGACCCACATAGCAATGTAGTTTGAGGAACCAAAACTCAAATTGGTTAACTTGCACTAACGCTTTAAGACACACTGTCATCTTCAGACCAGGATAATTTGCAGAACCGAATGTGCAAATTATTTCCACCAACTCATTTCCACCAACTCATACCAGTTTCCAACTTTGGGGAGGGGTGGAGGGAAAAAAACCACAAGAGCCCAATTTTCTTAACGCGGTGGGTCAATGGAAGCGATTGCTCTCAAAGACCAAATGTGTGGAGCGGCAAGAAGAGATTGTCACTCACTGTTAGCGGCAGCTACCAAATCATTATTGCGAAAGCGCGATCTTGGGTATGCGGTGCCAGGCGCAGTGGACGGGAGTGGACATCTGGGAGCTGCCCCGGAAACCATCATTACCCGTAACCACGCTTTGCACGAGGAAGGGGGGGTGGGGTGGGAAAGAGATTTCACGTCAGCCTGGAGCGGGAACGGTGTTCCCCGAGAGGCCAGACCGCGGAAGATTAACAAGTCGCCTCTGCAGACGCGGGAAATGCAAAACGGCCGCTCGGAGCCTCTCCGGAGAAAACGGCCCCGGGAGTTGTGAGGCATCTGCCCCGGGTGCACTGCGTGGGGAGCCCGGCGAGGCTAAGTTACGGGGAAATGCACACAGACACGCGCCACCGCCACAGGCTCCCCATCCCCGCCAGCACCAAAAGCAGGCAGGGCAGCAGCCCACCCGGAAAACGGCTGACAGGCCCAAGGCGGGTCGTCGTCGTCGTCGTCCTCCTCACCTGCGACCGGCTTCGAAGGCGGGCTGCCCCCTTTCGGCCGCCAAGCCACGAGGCGGGAGCGGCGCGCACGTCCGCCTGCGGAGCCTCAACTTGGGCCGAGGCCGGGCGCGCCCGCGTGGGGGGCTTGAGAGAAGCGCCCCGGTCTGGGGGAGCCCCTCGGGGCCCGCTCCCCGCACCCTCCACCCGCCTCCGGGAGTGACTCACCGACGCTCCTGTAGCCCAGGATGGCGATCTTACGGGACTTGGACGGCGGCATCTTTTCCCCGCCGGGCCCCGACCCACATCAAGGGCTCCGGCCACGGGCGGGCGGGACGAGAGGGAGAACGGGAGGCGCTGCTCCGGACGAGGAGGCGGAGGAGGCGGCGGCGGGCGGCCGAGGCCTTAGGTGGGGCCGGCTGGGGACAGGTAGAGGCGGCAGGGGGCGGCAGCGCGCGGCATGCAAGGCGGCGGAGGGAGGGGTGAGGGGAAGAGACGGACCGCGCGGGACTCGCTGACTGAGAGGCACTGCGATGCGACGGCGCCCGCTTCACTCACGTGACAACCGCCGTCCTCGGCCGTCTCCTCCTCCGCTTCCTCCCCCTTCACCCCCCCCACCGCTCGCGCGTGCGCGCATCTTCGCCTCAGCAGTCGCTCGCCCACGTACGGCCGCCGTCGTGCGCGCTTGCGTCACGGGCGAGGGAGAGGTTCACCGTTGGACTGGCAGGCGGGCAAACGGCCGAGCCGAGCTCGCGCTGGAAATTTCGCTGCGTCATCCTTCCCTCAAGGGGGTTGCCCCGCCTGCTTGTTTGGCTCTGGCTCTAGCTCTCCCGACCCCGCCCACTCCTTTTCACCTCCTCAGGAGGGGCAGGCGTTGGTTGGATATATCGGCTATTTTTTGCTGGTTGGCGGAGGGCGGGGCGGGGCGGCGGCTTTGCGCGCGAACGGGGCTGCTGATTGGGTCCCGCTGATGACTCGCTGCTATTGGCCAAATCCGAATGGAAGGTGTGGGAGGGTGGAATCGCGGGGGTCGTCTCTCCGGTGATTGGCAGGAGATAGCGGAGCGGCCTTGCGTGTGGGAAAGAGCAGCGCGTGCGTGCGTGCTTGAGTACGTGCGTGCTGGGCCCATTGTCAAAATGTCCCCTTAACTAGTGGGCAGCTGGCAGGAAGCCGCCGGTGGTTTCTGTGTTAACGTGCGGTTCTAGTGCAATGGTTGCGCACGCTTTGGCCCCCAAATCAGCGCACGGGACAGATTGAGCTCCCTCCGTTTGCACTGGGAAAGCTTAAAAAAAATGCATTGACGTATCTTACTATCCAGTCTGCCGCCAGGGATTTGTGCGTACTGTACCTGAATCACGAGTGCTACGAGATTTACACTGATTGGGTTTGATTCCTTGAATGGTTTTACCACGTGTGTGGATCAGGGGGCTACAGTATTTTTATTTTATTTCTATACCCCTTTATATTTTTAAGAAAAATCTCCAAGCGGTTTGTTGTTGTTCTTGTTTAGTCGTTTAGTCGTGTCCGACTCTTCGTGACCCAGTGGACCAGAGCACGCCAGGCACTCCTGTCTTCCACTGCCTCCCGCAGTTGGGTCAAACTCATGAACACTATCCAACCATCTCGTCCTCTGTCGCCCCCTTCTCCTTGTGCCCTCCATCTTTCCCAACATCAGGGTCTTTTCCAGGGAGTCTTCTCTTCTCATGAGGTGGCCAAAGTATTGGAGCCTCAGCTTCACGATCTGTCCTTCCAGTGAGCACTCAGGACTGATTTCCTTACGAATGGAGAGGTTTGATCTTCTTGCAGTCCATGGGACTCTCAAGAGTCTCCTCCAGCACCATAATTCAAAAGCATCAATTCTTCAGCAATCAGCCTTCTTTATGGTCCAGCTCTCACTTCCATACATCACTACTGGGAAAACCATAGCTTTTACTATACGGACCTTGTTGGCAAGGCGAGGTCTCTACTTTTAAGATGCTGTCTAGATTTGTCATTGCTTTTCTCCCAAGAAGCAGGCGTCTTTTAATTTTGTGGCTGCTGTCACCATCTGAAGTGATCATGGAGCCCAAGAAAGTAAAATCTCTCACTGCCTCCATTTCTTCCTCTTCTATTTGCCAGGAGGTGATGGGACCAGTGGCCATGATCTTCGTTTTTTTTATGTTGAGCTTCAGACCATATTTTGCGCTCTCCTCTTTCACCCTCGTTAAAAGGTTCTTTAATTCCTTCTCACTTTCTGCCATCAAGGTTGTGTCAGCATATTAAATCAATAAAGCATAAATAACACAATCTGAAGAAAGTCAAATATAGGGTATACAGTCAAAACAACATAATTAACAGAAAACTAAAGATTTCAAAATAAAACCTTCCCATCCAGGAAGGAAACGGCAGAGTTGAGTTTTTCCGTTTTCTCCTCACAACACGCTGTAAACAAGAGCAAACTAAGAGGGTTGTGATTTGGTCGAGGTTCACGGTCAAGCACAGCGATTTCAGCCACGGGTCAAGTCTGCTACAACTATACTGCAACACACTGGCTGCTTTTATCAGTGACTAATAATTCTAATATTGTATGCACTCACACAGAGAAATTATATGCACATTAGTCACTGTATTACAACTTACATGGTTACAATTCTGCTCTTTGTGAAGGACTGGGTGAAGAGGCCTTATAAGTTTCTGCCCAAAACCTACATTATAGGTTCCAAAGCATGCAGGTTCCCCGGGATTTCTTGGAGTGTGTGTGTGCTGGTTGACAACATGGTGATGGGTGTGCTTCCTATCTCCTATTCTCCAACTCACTTGCTTCTCCCAAGCATATGTGTAACTAGCATAGAGTAACTTTTATGGGGGCCAGTGTGGTGTAGTGGTTAAGAGCAGTGGTTCTTGTAAGGGTGTGGTGGTGCCACACTGGTGTGACAGAAAAGGATGGCAGTGTGGCAGGAAGATTCAAGGATCATCAAAGAAACATTTAAACATTTCAGTGCAGTATAGTATAGCATACAGGCAGCGACCATTTTGTACGCGTCCAATTGATGCACAACTGCTGACAAGTGGGTCCTTTTGGAGGTCAGAATGAGGGAGTAATGGGCTTATGCACACTTTCCTGACCCACCCGAGGGCCAGGAATGGAACCCCCAAGCAAAATGGTTACTGCCTGTATTATCAAAATATTTTTTATTTGTATAATATTGTTGTGAGTCCTTTTTTGTTTTCAGATGTATTTATCAATAATAAAAAAATCAGTGCAACATGAGCAAGTGTTTATTTTGAAAGTATAGCATAGAGAAAAAAGTTTGAGAACCACTGGGTTATAAATGCAATGAATATTTTTTAAAACCTTCTCCTTCTGGGTAGTGAGGATTAGGCTCATCTCAGATGGTGCAGCGAAGTTTGGGTTTCCCATAGAAAAGATTGAGTAAGAATTACCCGAGAAGGCTGACAGTGTTATAGTAGAGTCTTTGTATATGTACTCTGGAGATTGTTGGGACAAGTAATTGTTGAGAGCATGCTTGCATATATGGGTGAATGTATGCTGGTAGTTTTACAGATGTTTCAGTAGAATTTATGTGCCTCTTGAGTGAAGGGAATCCCATTTCATGGATTTTGATATTTTCTGTTCTATATACTGTAATAATAATAAAAAATCCGGGCTTTTATTTATTATATAAATGGGAATCCCATTTCATGGATTTTGATATTTTCTGTTCTATATACTGTAATAATAATAAAAAATCTGGGCTTTTATTTCAGCCGGAACTCGCTGGAATTCAGTTCCAGCACCTCTCTGGTGGCTGCCATTGCCATTATAAGAGAACAAGGGTGGATTTCATGGTGAGTTCTGGCACCTCTTCTCCTAGAGAAATAGCTCTGATGATGATGATAATTTATTACTTGTACCCTGCCCATCTATTAATTTTGTTTGTTGATTTCCTCTGTAAACTACTTCACCATTTTTTAACGAAAAGTAGTTCTACAAATAAAATAATATTTTGTGTTCTAGCCATTCACTCCTCTCAGATAATATTATTTCATAACCCCTCCTGTTTTTCTGTTTCTGCAAACCTTTGAGTTCTCCCTAGCTTGCTGATACTTCCCTAGTTCCTTGTGCCATTTTGGCTGCATAAGGATTCACACTTGAAGAAAGAGTATGCTATTAGTATATACAATGTATCTCTCAGCATATAAAGTGTTATTTAATTTAAAGATGCTTTGGCAACCATAGGATGTAGTTTTCTTATCCAATAGCATTTACTCATAATTGCTCCCAGTTATTGTTTCATACACGTATTTCGCTTACGTATTTAATTTTAATGTTTAACCTGTTTAAAGCACACATTCTGAAGAGGATACAAGCAGGATAGAAGTCAGTACCAATGGTGGAAAAAGTACATTGTCCTTCTCAGCCATGTTAACTCTGGCTGCAGCTGACAAAATCTTATCTATCCCATCTGAAATCTCTGGATAATTGTTCACCTTTCATGAGAGACCTCAATGCTGTACTGGCACCCTTTAGACGTAGACTATGAAATTTGCACAGACCATCATGTATTGTTGGAGGGGTCCGGACTCCCTTCAACAAGAATAGTTTGGAGAGTAGATAAAAGGAACAGGGTATTCTGGATTGTAAGCACGATCAGTTCCTTTTGTTTTTTGCATTGTATGTATCACCTATTTGGAATGTAAATGATGCAGAAGAAAACTAGGACCTGTCTTCTGTCACATTCTGAATGTCCAGACACAGCAAATATATTTTCCTGTCACAATGCTCTTACATAAGCATCTGGATGTGGAATTAACGGTGTGTTTCTACATGGCGCGATACAGCACTATATACTCCACAAGCGTTCTTCTCCATGGCCAAGTCTTCTGCAATGTTTCTTCACAAGGCAGTTCCATTCAGCAAAGGTCTCTTGCAACATTAGTAGATGCCTTATTCCAGGTTTAGTGCTTTTTATTGCTACCTATGCAGCACAACTGGGTGTGTGGATTACTTATGAATTGCCCCTGAAGCCTGTTCCATTTGTGTGTGGTGTGTATGAAGATTTAATTACTGGCTTCCTTTCATTTTGTAATAGTTAAAGAGAGCTATTTGCTATGGGAGGAAATAGACAATAAAAGGAACAAACCTTCCCCAGCGAAGTTAACTAATGGTTATCATGAAACTTTTCAAGCGACACAGTTGGAACAGCCTCAGCAGAAACACTGAAAGGTTGGAGGAGTGAACAGAGCCCACAGCTTTTATCACTGCCCTTAATTTTTTTTTATTTGACTGTACTAATTTTTGCTTTCTGTCAGGCATTGGCAAGGCAGAAAGGTGGAATATAAATATTTTAAACAATTATAAAATGGGCAGAACCTGTAAAGAAGAAACGGTTAATTAATGATCAAGTACACTCTAAAGCGCTGGGGAGGCTAGCCCTCTGACTGTATTTTATTAGAACACCCCACCCCAAAATCAGGACATTGCACTGAACATAGGCACTTTGGCAATGATGTCTGAACAGAAGGGATGGGAAGTCTTGTTGCAGAGATACATTCTGCTAGTATACAGCCAACATATTCACACCATGTACAGGGGACAAATAGATGCTTAAGGGACAGGACCTTCCCTGGAAAGAAGCTATTCAACTCCAGAGTCTTCCACAGATATCTTTCTTTAATTTCTCAAAAGGGAAAAGAACTGCCTGTTTTCTGGTTTTTTTTAAAAAATAAGCATATTAAAAAGAGACGAGCACATCCTTAAAAACAACTACATTTTGGACAACAAATATATGTTTATAGTTTACACAAATAATCAGTTTGCCTTCTGAAGGGAATTAATCTGAATCGCCCTAAAAATGGAATATGCCAGAACATGTGGTTGTACTGCATATGGAGATTTATGGGTGTATTTTTAAGTGGATTATGCCATCTTCTGGACACCTAGGATTTTTTTGTTACTAAAATTACACAGTAGGACTTTTGGAATTATTCTCACACCCTGGTTTTCATTCCAATCTTTACAGACTACCAGCATGATACTGTTACTTTTCTGCAAGTTTATATGCAATCAACATTCACCTTCCTTTGTTGATTACTTTTTCATAGCTTCTTTTCTGTGGAAATATGAGGTGTCTAGTGGTGATACATTTGACAAACCCCTGATTTCTGTGCCTCTTGTGTACAACCCATCTAAATGCCACATGGTTTGCACCACTGTTTTTAGTAACGAGAGATCTTCTTATATAACAATCAATGTTTTATTAATGAATATGGTGAAGTTTTAGCTATCCACCAAAGATGTGTAAAAAATTGCAAGAAAATAAAAATAAATAAAGCTGGTTTTAGATCAGTCTTGTTTTACCATCTCTTCAGAATGCAACATTTATAAACACACAAAACTGTCATTAAAGTCTTAAGGTAATCTACTGATATTCAAATTACAGCTTTTATGACAAATCTAATGATAACTGAAACTGATTTGGTTTTAGGTTTAGCAACTTGAACATTCAAATACAGTGTCTCGTTTCACACAATACTTCCTCTTATTGTGATGGGCAACAGCGATGACATATTGTTGGCTTTTTGACATAAGGCACTATGATATGAATATGCCATACACTTGCCTTATGTCAGAGATCTGTTGCTGAGCAGTGACTTCTATCAAATACAAAAGATGTTTGTTTTCAGGATACAGTGCATTTTAGATGAACGACATCATGTGAAGTCTTTCAGCAAACATTTTGAAATGCAAGCCTGTATTTAATACATAAGCTTTTTGTCATGCTGCTTTTTGTGTGTGACAGTCACTGGGAAGTAATAGACTAGTTACCCAACACTCAGTCCCAATACACACATACTCATCCCCATTTCTCTCTTCTCTAGTGCTGCCAGTGTTCTTGAGGCAAAGATGACCCAGTAACTTCAATCAAGTTCTTCTACAAAGGTTTATACGTTCACAGCAATCATTCAGTTTCACTTTCCTTTTGTTTGGCACCTGTTAACGGAAAGATATATATGAGAAAATGTGTACACCAGGGGTCAGCAAATGTTTTCAGCAGGGGGCCGGTCCACTGTCCCTTAGACCTTGTGGGGGACGGCCTATATTTTGAAAAAAATAATAATGAATTCCTTTGCCCCACAAATAACCCAGAGATGCATTTTAAATAAAAGGACACATTCTACTCATGTAAAAACACGCTGATTCCTGTACTGTCCGCGGGCCAGATTTAGAAGGCGATTGGGCTGGATCTGGCCCCCGGGCCTTAGTTTGCCTACCCATGGTCTACACTCTCATATCATGGGAGAGATTGCATTTGCCCAGCATTCAACACACAACATTTTTGTGCCTGGCAAAATTTGATCTTTCTACCCCTGCACCCAGTGAAATTTTCAAAGCCATTATGCATTCTGCCAAACCTTTTATTTTTATGGAAGTTTGGACTATTCATAATATACAATGTATAAACTTTACTTTTAAGCTCTAATGCAATATACACTGTACTTTTTGTTATTTTAAACTTTTTAGCTAGAGGACAATATGGTCCAGATGCAAAGTTCAGCTGACACCCAAATGCATTCATAGCAGTTGTGGCCTGTATACAATTCTTTGCTCACTTATATCAGAGGCAGCCCAGCGCACTAAGTGCAAGTGCAAGTTCAGTCTATTACATTTGTGTGCAAGGGAGAGATTACTGTGCATACCAATGCTCCAACATGCACAAGGGTCAATCTGTCCGACTAACTGATAACTAGAAGTATTAATCCAGTTCTCCACATAATGGAGAAATTCTCATTATAGGGGTGCTAACTAAAAGATGTGCTGGTTTTAAGATAAGGTTATCATTGTGACATTTGGTGTGAATACAGGAGACAGCTGGCTCAGTCATGAAGCCCACTTGGCCTTGAGCAAATCAGCATCAGTCTCAACTTTCAAGAGTTGTTGTGAGCATAAAGTTATTGTACGATACTTTGTATGTTACAGAAGAACTCAATACATAAATGCTGCCCACATACCAGCTGGTGAGAGCACCAGAGCTTGTAGGATGTCCGAGAGGGAGATGATACCAACAATACTATCTGCTTCATTCACTACCACCAATCGATGCACCTGCAAACATGAAACAAAAGCATATTAAGAGATTACTGTATTTGCCAATAAGCAGTGCATTCCACGTTCATGTTAATAATAGCCAGATGAATCAAGTTATTTAGAAGGACACTCGGCTCCCCCTCAATGAATTAATATAGAGACTTTCCAGAACAAATTTTTGTTCAGCTCCAGAGACCCAGGAGGGCACAACACATTCAAATCGAATTTACAGTGAGATACAAAGAGAAAACATGAACTGGTTCCATTTTCCAATGCCGCTAGGTGAAGCCTGGATCAGACCATTTAGTTTTACACCAGTGTGTCATTAAAAAGCAGTCCCAATTTCCCTCACTGTTAGCACTGTGCGTTTGCATTCACATCTTTTCTGTGGGCTTGTGCATGAATAACTGGAGGCCCAGCTGTTCTATAATTGAACAGGGACATGCTGCACAGTAGCAGAATACATTTCACTTTTCACAGCTATGAAAGGCTAATTGTTGAAATGCTAGCAAGGTGTTACTTAACAGTAAAGAACTGTCCGTCGACAGATAGAAGAAATCTGAGAGTGCAGATTGCATTTTCCTCATTGTCAGAACAGAATATAAAGTTCAACATAAATTATTCCTACTCATTATGAATACATTCAAGTGGAAAGTTCTTGTTAAAAATAGATACTGTCTGTAACCCAAACACTGCCACATAATCTAACAAGGAACAGACTAAAACTAACAAGTCTATTTTTATTATAAAAGTGAAGTGTAATGTTACTGGTTCCATACATAGTTAAATCATATTTATAATTAGATTAGCCTAATTTACGTCAGCTTAATGGTGTGTCTTTAAAATTTATGCACCGCTATTTTAGGTGCATATTATAGTTTGTGTTTGCCCAGTAGGACTTTTAAACAACATACCCTCCCCACATATCACATCTCCTGAGTTTCAAAAGCAGTTTGCTATACTGCACAGCCACCCCTTTGGGCAAATGTACAACCAGTCAAGCATTGATGAGCAGACAGTGCCAGCAGCCCTCTGTTTGTGAGTTTACATCTAGCTAATTGAACCGGGGAACATGCCAACAGCAGGGCCATAAACCCACACGGAGTATGCCACAGTTGGCATCTCATATATGGGGTATGTGAACAGCTGTTTGAGAGGGGAAAGTCCACAACCTTATCTGACACGCTTTTCTAGAGTAGGCCTACATCTTTTTCGCTTTATAATCTGACAAAAGTTTTGTTCAGCTGTTTTTAAATACGCACACTTATCATGGAGTACTTGTAGCTTTGCCACGAAGACATTTGAGTAAGACAGCAGTTGTTGTTGGGAAAGATGCCCAAATGATAAAGATGCAAAATAGTGAGATGATCAGTTCCCACAAAGCATTTAAAGAACGACCAGACTTTCAACAGATGACCTTGGCTCTACTAAACATTTGATGTTTTATGATTGCTCTCAACCATTTTCCAATTTTGTAACCACTTTAAACATCAAAATGTTGGCTAAAAGTAACTCAGAAATACAAGAAACAAAGAGCAAGAGAGGCCTTTGTCAAAGAAATAGACATAGCAAAGTTCAAGTCAAGGTACTTCAACAGTTTAGGACAGAGGTGAACTACATACCGGCCAGGTAACTTAGAGCTCCTCTTCTCTTGTATTTGAACAGTCATACCCACCTGATACAAATGGGGAACACAGGAAAGAAATAGAAAAGGGGGGAAATTCTATTTTTATATATGTTCCTCTTACGTTGGCGATACTTTAGACAGGGTTATTATGATGGATGGGTTTAATATGACTATTAAGTATGGACTATCACATGGTCAGTCACTTGGCCATCTTTCTCAAGTTCAACAGCTTCATTACTCAAAGGCTATAGATTAATAAAGTGACAGTACAATCACTTCTCTGCCAAGACGCAACAGTAATAACCAATTACTTAAAAAAAAACCTCCACCCATCCTCCAATCCAATTCAGATTTCTGGTATCTACCTATGTTGTGAAATAATTACACGGCATCTTTCTGAAAAGATATTGTAAAATCGGCTATGTCTGTGTTTAGAAATATATAAAATAAAATTGATATACCATTGATTTCAAAGCACACACCTATCTTAGTTTATGTTGGAAAGTTTCCATTGCTACCTGTTCTTGCTTTGTCAGAGATCAGGTGTGCACCTGATCAGCTGTCATAACTGATTTTATCCCATATGAAAAATATAACTCAGAATATTTTGCATTTCACTTTTTCAAATTATGGTCTGAAATTAGGGCATTGGGCAGGGAGAGGGGAAAACGAGAAAGCATAGTATGGCTTCACTTTGTCAGTGAAGGAAGAGTGCATGTTCCATTACAATGGTGATGGCTGTATGGGAAAGTTTCCCATATGCCTCATAACATTTATCCTGTCCCATCCTAGGGTAGAAGCTACTTCCTAGCCTGCTGCTTGCAAGGTGATCATGCCAGTAGCTAAAAGGCAGCACTATCCCAGAAGAACTGTCCTGTCCCTGGTATTACTGCAGAATTCAAAACGTGCAGTATTTTGAAAGCAAAGCGTAATTATTCGTTACACCCTTATTCAGACCATGTGCTTTGTATTAAACTTACAAGAACATTTCAATGAGTTTGCATTTCTTTTCCCCTTTCAACCAACGTATACTAGTTGTCACATAAATACTGATTAAAGGGTGCGCTAGCAGAACCCACATTTCTGTGATGTGCCTTTGCAAACTAATATTCATCAAGTTTTAAAAAATATGGCAGAAGTCACAGTTCTCACATAACCACCAACAGTCCAGCTAAGTTTATCATCTATAAACCTTAGGTTAGAGCAACTTTAGATCTCCCACCTCTTCATTTCAGCAAAAGACCTTTAGACTTCAGTCCATCAACAATGCCACATGTTTTCATAGGTAGCCATCATAATCGCCACAAAAATCAGGGCTTGGTCACACTGCTTGCCAAAACCCGAAGTCTCCAAGGTTGTAGTAGTTCATCATGCTCAATTACTTTTTTATTTTAAAGAAAGTGTAAGAAATATAAGTCTTTAAAAGTTAGAATAAAGAATCCATGAAGTACAGAGCCGTTGTAGGATTATAGAATATAAGTTTAAATGCACATTCTAGCACACCTTTGAAGGAGTCTTATGCAGACATCATCAGAGTCCTTCTTTGAAATTGTGTTAGCTGGAATTCTGGTTAGCAACACTACTCAGAAATGTGTTGTGGTCCAAGAATTCTCACCTCAGCTTTAACTATCCGGTCCACGATGGTCTCCAGTGTTTCCAGCTTACTGCATTTCACAACACCTTCAAAATACTGAGAGCGGTGTTGTAGGGCTTGTGTCACTGTGATATCTAAGTTATTATAAGTTTTTTCAGCTGCAAGATTCTGAAAAAAAGTGATTACATAAGACTCTTTTTTTTTAAACAAAACACCCAATGTATTATCCCCGTATATCAGGAATGTGATGCTACTAAGATCACTTCAGAAATGGACCAAAAACCCAGTCCTCCAGATACGCTAAGAGTACAATCCAAATAAATATGTGCAATGTTAGGATGCACAAACATATAACATTATGACCAAGCTTGCATGCCAGTTAGGAGGACTATAGTGCCTCTGCTAAACATGATTGGCTCTTTGCAGATTAATGTTTCCTGATCTCCAAACCAAGTTCAGGATATCAGGAAAACCCAGTGAGCTTGCACACTCCTCTCCTTCCTGTCTCAAATGGGTAGTCCTATTTCCTTTCAGTTTGCACCAGATTTCCACTTTAATCATGGTTGCAAACTGTGGATTAGTGCAAATTAGTGTGTAAACATAATACTAATCATAAAAAGGTAAAGGTAAAGGTAAAGGACCTCTGACAGTTAAGTCCAGTCGCAAACGACTCTGGAGTTGTGGCGCTCATCTCGCTTTACTGGCTGAGGGAGCCGACGTTTGTCTGCAGACAGTTTCCGGGTCATGTGGCCAGCATGACTAAGCCGCTTCTGGCGAAACCAGAACAGTGCACAGAAACGCCATTTACCTTCCCGCCGGAGCGATACCTATTTATCTACTTGCACTTTGACATGCTTTCAAACTACTAGGTTGGCAGGAGCTGGGACCGAGCAACGGGTGCTCACCCCGCCGCGGGGATTCAAACTGCCGACCTTTTGATCGACAAGCTCTAGGCTTGGTGGTTTAGACTCTAACACTTATTATAGATAGCTACAGAACTCAAATTGAGTGGTGGGTGCTCACAGAAGAGGGGAGAATATAGGAGCGTGCTAACCTATGAAATCCCAATCTTGATTAGGAGATGGGGCACCATTAGGTTTGCACCGAGTAACAGACGGCAGTCTTTTGTTGGTTGCCAGCTGCTCTCTCCTCTCCAAGGAAATTTACCTCCCCACCCCTCTAGAAGCACTCATGGAAACCATCATAGGAATAATTGAAGTTAGAGACTAACATAGAAATATAAGGAACTGAAGAGCAAAAAGGGACCATTCTACTATAGGAAAAGCCTCTGGGCAAAAGTGAGAGATATAAAATATATTTAAAAAGATATAAAACATGTAAATACATGTAAATACTTACTATTACATCAAATTTGGAATAAATATCTACAACTTTTCCTAAAAACAGAAGATAAAACAAACTTTATGTTGGTAATTAAGCTATAAAACCAAATACAATACTCTATATTAGCCTCTGTCAACCTGGTTCAAATGTTTTAAGAGTACAACTCCCACCAGTCCCTGGCCAGCACAAAGACTGCTCTATACAAATTAAAAAATTGTTCAGTAGCACCTTAGAAACCAACTAAGTTTGTTCTGGGTATAAGCTTTCGTGTGCATGCACACTTCTTCAAGAAGGATGTAAATACGCCTAGAAGTTGTATTAACAGATTTACAGCTCGGTCCCATGCTTGTTTATTCAGAGGTCATGGGGTTTACTTCCATAATGTGTATATGACACACACTAGGCCTGTGATTCTGTACATGCTTACTTTTGAGTCAACAAGTTATAGTGCAGGATGAATCCATATAAAAAGGTGAACATATTTTAGGAAACAGTTAATTTTTAGCTTCAATGATTTCAGCACAGAAAATAATTAATGGGAAATTTCGCCTTCCTTACTCAAGGAATGCAAAAGCACAATCCATCTGCACTTTTCTGTACATTATATTGGAATGGAAGGAAAATAAAATTACTCCAGAGGTATAATAAAAATAGAGGTGTAAATCAGGAGTAATTTTATTGAAGTGAAAACACACAACTGAAAAGAGAAGCAAAAATATATTTTGTTCTAGATCCTATAGGGTTTGATGAGAGTGGAAAAGGGATATGTGCAAATGTGTTTTAAATGATAATGAAAAGCAAGATAACCAAAACAGAATGGAACCATTTTGTTCTATTACAGTTTCCTAGAAACGGAATTAATTCAAGTGAGATGATAGAGATGTTATGAATAAAAGATTGATCGAAGGGTGATAAAGAAACTTTTTTCTCCTTTTATTTTTTCCCATTTAATAAGGCGGCTCAGATAATTTAGCACTTACAACAGATAACCAATGGCAAAATAAACTATTTCCTTCCGAACGATAGCCATTTTACTGAATACAAACCTGACTCATCCACAACAGGTAGTGCTGATATCCTTCTATCTACAAATATATTCAATGCTTTAATGATAGGAGTGTCTGGGTGTATAAAGGCGATGTTGTCATATGTTCCTATCCCAAGTTCATCCAGATTTTGCTTCATAAAGGCAGGCTTTGGCATTTCTGACACCTAGAAGAAGTAAAATACTACTTGTTTGACAGGCATATTTTACCATTTTTAAGCTACACAGCTCACACAGTTAAAAAAATTACCACGCAAGGAATTTCCTTATCATGTCTTTCAACTGGTAACATATTTTAGTAGCCTAGTAAGCTTAAGATTAGTGGGCAAAGTCAAATGTGTTAGAATGAAGCTAATACTGTCTTTGAAGCTGAACTCTATTCTGGCATTCTGTCCCACGTTTCTTGCCCATATAGGGATGCCCTGAACTGGGAAAACACAATAAATATCCAATATACAATAACACGTTCGCAGCTTTTATAATTGAAGCTTTTATAATTGCAGCATGGATTGCAGTGGCACAAGTGTCCTTGGTGTTTTGAAGATGTAGCTTATGAATGAAACAGCACAGTTATCATTCAAAGCTTGCTGCTTCCTTGTCCAAGCTTCACAATGCAATTATTAATGCCTTATATAAGGTTGCATGCTAGAACCTCTGAGTGTCGTATAACCCAGGCATCATTTGGACATGCTTCTGCAGCTGTGACATTTAGCACACTGAATTTTGCAGGAGAGTTAAGAAAGGGATAGCATGTCTAAGGAGTTTTACTAGCATATCTTTTTATTGTACCAATTACAGACAAGTGGAACCTCCAAGAATGTTGCAGTATATCCTCACCTCTTAGTAGAAATGCTCCTGGACAGGTTTTCAGCCAGCCAATCATGACCCTGTCCATTCTACATTTCTATTTTCCAACAATCAATCAATATTCTGTGCTTATTGAGCATGCTCAGTCCTCACTGGGCTGTTTTGTGGTTTGTTTTTCAAAATGTTCTACTTCTGCAAACCTCAGAGTCCCTCTGAGCATGTCAATACCTCTTTCCTTTCTCAGCGCCCCAGTTTGGCTCCAATCCTGTCTCTGAACTCAGTGGTGAGCCCTATTATGAGGAATGCAAAGTTTGCATAGATTTTTACCATGAAGGTTTCTTGGCAGTAAACACTATAAAGTTGCTGCCATCTGAATACCCTGTAAACGCTATTTGCATGACCCATCCCAATACGAGAAATTTTGCCACAGGAAAAGTGAGACAACAAAAACCATCCATGTGGTCATTTGATAATTCTCAACTATAATCTCATTATACTCCTAAACTTTAGAAAAACCTAGGAAGATCAACTACAGTTTCAAGTGACTGAACTAGGCCAGATGACTGCAAATGAGGCAAGCCAAGCCTTGGATTTGCACCCTCTCCTCCTCTATGAACAAGAAATGAGAGTGGAAGCTTGCACTTTTCACTAAAATAAAAACTTAAAGAACTGTTCCTTATTCAAACTCCAGTAGGATAAAAGAATCCAGGATCTTGTTAGAATAAACTAAGGTTCCAAGTTTGTACGTAACAGGAAACGGTGCTTTAGTCTGCAGTGAAAGCAGAAGCTTTGATTTTCCTCTCACACATGCAAACCGGGTGATGAAGTGTCACCTGCAAAAGCGACTGGATTATTTAAGAGTCTTTTCTGAGACTGCTTGATTGCACAAGTCCAATTAAAATACTTCCTGCATAGTTATTATGGATGGAAACACTTTTATCACTGTAGTGCAGAGTAAAGGCCTGCTACCAACTGAATGAAGAGAGACAACGGGAACATACCTATTATTTCTGTACCAGTGTAAGTGTAGAGTATTCAAAGGCAAGGGATCATATCAGTACAGTTGTTTATAAAGACTTTACTAATGTAACAGTGAGCTTTGTCTGTTCCAACATCAAGAAGTAATAGGAATTTATTATTTTACTTACAAAAAGCTGGAGAAACTTGAGGATTCTTTTATGGGTAAGTATATAAAGTGCATTTCCGCTCACTGGGTCAATAACTGGCAATCTGTGGATTCTGTTTTTGATCAGTGAATATACAGCATCAAAAAGGCTGAAGAGAAAGTTATTGCAACTGTTAGTATACTCTTACTGTGATATCCGAAGACAGCTTTGATGATTCCCCCAAAGCTACACTCTACCAACTAAGTGATTTTTAGTAAATAATGTTGGAGGAAGTTGTGAAAACTGAGCTAAAGGACAGATGATTTCATTACATCATTGTTAAAGTAGGTATAGTACAGTTGAACATCAATATTATATCAGATCCTGTCAGCCAAACAGGAAAGCTGTTAAGAGGGGGAAATGCTTTGTGATGGGGTGGGGAAAGAGAAGGTTTTACTTATAAGGACCTGAAGATTAGTAAGATTCAAATGCAAACTAAAATAGAGGACAATAACAGTAATAAACACAACAGCTTTCTCACTAAATGTCCTTGTGCTGGCTTGGAAGGGTTACACAGAATGGATGGTTAATTATGGCATAACAAGCTTCACTTATATAGTAATATAATAATACTACATACAGAAATGCATGTAACTGTAAGCAGGAGTGGAAAGGAAGAAAACTTATGCCATATCTTCAGTATTTCTTGTGTAATCATGACCCGCCCTCAAAAAATCAGATTCAAAACCCCCAAAGATTCTAAGAAAAGCCATAAAGGTTCCTATCACCAATTTAGAAACTTAATTGAAGTTAGAAACTTAGAAACACCAATTGCTAACATGCACTATCTGTCTTAGTTGTCCCTTGCAGCTGTGTGATGGCTGTATTAGCACAATTTACATTTTAAGAGATCAAAAGTAGAAAAGCATCTTACCTGGCGTCTGGTGAAATGTTCACTAAAGGCTTAAAGGTTTCTTGTAAATAAAGCTCTGTATAATTAAAAACAAAACCAATGCTTCATAAATTAATAATAAAAAATAGTATTTCATGAAATATCCACACACACACCCCGGTGTTACTCTTAGCAGTGAACCCGGCATATGAAAGTGAGGACAATCCATGATTTACTAAATTAAGGAATGGCAGTGGTTCATAAGAGCAAGCACTAGAGGTCACTAGAATACGATATTAATACACATGAATACCATAAAAAAGTAGACAGCAAAGGCTGAGCAGAGGGTATTTTAAAGAAGTGTACTAATATAAGTGCTTTTTGTTTTTAAGGCACCACTGTCTTCTCAAGCACCTGCAGCAATAAATGAACTTCCAACTTTTTCTGCAACACACAGCATGTCCTGAAGACACATCTTCAAAATGAATATTTTTTGAAAGATCTTCAATTTTTTATCTAACCAACATTTCCAGAGGAGTGACTTGGTAAGGTGGAAAGAGGCAAAGGGAGGCAATTTATATTTATGAAAATATAAATACAAAAAGCCATTATTACCCATATTTAAATCAAAACATGCAACATGTAATAATTAAAATTTACACCACCAGTCAGAAATATATAACACATATAGGTGAATACTATTGTGATATTTCATCTTGCAGTGATTGTTAAAAAAACACTTTTCAATAAACTTGCCTGATGATCATCCTCTCTTACAACATGAAAGTTTTGTAAGAAATAACACATTCACTCATATGAAGATGATAATAAAGAGTTTTAGGGGGATTTCCAAGATAACTCTTATCATGTAAACTATTCACTGTTTTAAAGTCCTCCAGCAATAGATGATCCTTCAAATATCCCAAAAGCAATATTTTAGGATTCAACAAATCATATCCAGTAATCTCTTTTACTACTTCCATTACTCTTGCCAAAATGAGGACTTGAGCTTTTCCAAAATACCTGCATTAATTTTGTCTCTAAAGCTTTACACCTCCAACTCCTACCTTCCTGTAATTTTATCCTTCCTGCAAAGAAAGACCTTAAATATGAGCTAATCCCTTTAGAATTTTACAGACCACAACAGACTTGAGCTTTTCCCAAGATATGAGCAATTAGGACGGATTCCAGCACTCACACTTGTGTTGGAATCTCTTCCACAGCCCATGGCAGAGCCCAAGTATATCTGGGTTCTCAGGCTAAGGGAACATAGGAAACTATTCCTGAGTCAGACCATTAGTCTATGTAACTCAATATTGTCTACACTCACTGGCTGCGGTTCTCCAGGGTTTCAGGCAAGGTGTCTCCTGGCCCAAGCTGAAGATGCTGGAATTTAACCTGAGATCTTCTGCATGCAGAGCTGATGTTCTACCACTGAACTATATAGTCTTTCCCCTATTAAGGACAACACATAGTATAGTACTGCATAACAGGCTGTGAATCATGTTCTTAGTGCATATCTTTCAAAGGGTACTTACCCCTCCATGTTTCAATCTTGTGCTCCTCCAATTCATAGATTTGTACCTGCAAAGAAAAAACAGGTTTAAAGCTCAAATCTTTAGCATATAATTTTAAAATGGCCAGTGAACTAAAAGCTATCTACCTTCAAGTAATTAGGACTGAGGCACATAGTTAATATGCTGAGACTAACTATAGTAATATGGGTGACTTTAAAATGCAATGAAAGGCTGACAAATTGGAAACTAAACCCAAATCCTGAACAAATACTTAGATTTTCTGCATACACAGCCACTGGAATTGACAATTACATTCTAATTTGAATCATTTTCTTATGCTCTGTTGCAAGCACATTACAGCAAACAGGAATTAAGGGTGGTGGGAAAATACTAATTGCTAACGCCAGCCCTGGGATGAACAAGTTTCTCATCTGCATGTTTTGAAAATGAAATTTTATTTTCCTACACTGATAAAACTAATAAGAGCACTTGGCTGAAAAGTGGTTGAAATAACCAGGTATAGAATGAATTGCTAACAAAATATATTCATTCTGCTGTCAATAAAATAATGAAAAAAATCTTGCTGAGGCAGAAAAGTTGGGCATCTTCCATTTTCTTATGTAGATTAAGATTACATCATAACTTGAGTGTCAGCAGCTGTGTACAGTTATGGTAAAAGCCTCAGCGCCTAGGGCTTGCCGATCGAAAGGTCGGCGGTTCGAATCCCCGCGACGGGGTGCGCTCCCATTGCTCGGTCCCAGTGCCTGCCAACCTAGCAGTTCGAAAGCACCCCCGCGTGCAAGTAGATAAATAGGGACCGCTTACTGGCGGGAAGGTAAACGGCGTTTCCGTGTGCTGCGCTGGCTCGCCAGAAGCAGCTTGTCACGCTGGCCATGTGACCCGGAAGTGTCTCCGGACAGCACTGGCCCCCGGCCTCTTGAGTGAGATGAGCGCACAACCCTAGAGTCTGTCAAGACTGGCCCGTATGGGCAGGGGTACCTTTACCTTTTTACATGCATTCTTTACAAGACACTTACTTTAAAAGTAAGTTTGAAAATGCCACTTTTGATTTGTCATATTCGATTAGGCAATCGGGAGCATTCCACAGGCTCGGAAACTTCCATCCTTCCCTGGTTAGTGTTCCCCATACTGCAGCATTACATCTGCGTTAAACTAAGCAGTTTTCCATGTCAGGTAGAAACCCTAATTTCAAAGCTAACTACAGTTAATGCTAGTGCAGACAAAATGCTGCAACATAGTTAACATTAATAAGGGAAGGGAAGGAGATTGCAACACATGCCCAGTAGTGTCGTGTGTGCTTGTCCAAGATGTGCAAATGAATCTTCAAAGTTATACTGGCATATCATTGTAGAATCTTATACACTTGTGTGTGGTAAAGGCCCTCTCTGCATACTCATTTTGCACTAACATACATATGCAGATCCACTTTATCATCCCTACCCTGACATAAAATTGCTACCAGACCCCAAGATAACAGGAGGAGCAAAAGAACTGGAGATTCCAGAATGTTACACTTTCGAGTTCAGCATCTTTCCCTGCAGTTCCCAAATAACATTAGCAGAGGTGGGACAGTGAATTACAACTTTGCCATCTCCTGACACTATGGCACCATGCTTCAATAATTCAGAAGTTCGAGTTAAAAGAGCTCTTGAATGTTGAATTTTAGACTGGGCTCTAAAGAATGCAAGCCACAAGAGTTAAGAAGCATATTTCATTTTCTCTGCCTAAGAAATCTTCTTTAAAGGGAATGAATCTTTGCAGCACCCTTTAAAAACCAAGTACCAATTTTGGTATATAGAGTTTGACTTGTTGACATTACTGCAACAGTAATGATTTGAGTAATGGCAGGAATGTTTGTAGCAATGGAAAGAACTTGAACTTTGTACAGAAATCCCTTGGCATGGGTGCTTGGCACTCTAATGCAAAATAGAAACTCTACGTACAATACTCCAACTTTCCTCATGATGGAGTAAAAAACCCCCGAATCCATACACATCAGCAAATATGGAAAACACTTATAAGCTATTGGAATGCATGCAACTCTTACAGCAGTGGTACAGCTGGATTTTATTGCCTTAGAAAAACGATCACTCCCTTATTTGATGCTGAAAATGCTGCAGTGCTAATTTAAAATTCCTGGCTCCTCTACAGACCCATGGTTTGCAAATCAGGAGTCATGCTCATTAATGGTGCTCCCTTTCCTTCACTCTCCAGATGTTACTCCTTTCTTCTTCTTCTTGAAATTCACTTCAACAATGCAAACTAGGCGTCCTTTGTAAAACAGAAGCTGTGTTCATATTTGAGCTGGGATCATCAATGAACATGGTTTGTGCCTGTGAATATGTAGCATGAAAAACAAGGAAGGGAAGGGGACAATAACTCTGGAGAGGAAATAACTATGGTTTCTAGGGAGTTCAAGTTACAAAATGCACCCATCTAATGATTCTGAAATTGAAATTACGGTTTTCAAAGTGCAAAAAGATATAGTGCTAAGTTTACACTTAAAATTCACAAAGTTGCATTTCATCTCTCATCACATCTACCCACTGTGTCGAACATAATGGCCCATTCAAGGTTTGGCGGATTAGGAACATGCCACAGGCTCATATGTTTCCCCTTTGTGGATTCCCTCCTCCATTTTCTGGTTGCCTCTATTCAATTATTTACCCAATTCAGATTACAGAAAACCAGAAATGGAGGAGAGTAAGCAAAAAGGGCAAATGTATGCCTGCAGTTTATGCCTGATCCTCCAAACCATTATATGAAGGATTGTTTGAACTGCGCCAAATTAATTATATTTACATCATGATTAATTCAATTCACTATTTAGTGAATTTATGGTTTCAGTAACTGACAGAGCAAGACTATTCATTTTCAGTGAGTTAAATGTCTGACGGTCATTTATGCAAAAATAAAGAACTTTTGCTTCTCCTGCTGCAACAAATTAAAAACAAACAAACCTACAATTAATAGGTACTTTTCAGAGTAGCCTTTTCAACTATTCAAATATAATAAATTCTTTATTGCTGCTATTCCTTTTAGAACAATGGCAAACTTCAATGCCAAATAACTTGTTGACTTTGTTTAGCAACTGAAGGATTACTAACAACAAACATTCCCTCAGCCAGAAATAGTCAACTTAGTGCTTTCCAGTGAGTGTGAACCAAAACTTCCAACATCCCAGACTACTGCAGCTGCTGGCTGGGGCTGATGAAGTCCACAAAATCTGGACGGTACCATGTTTACTCTATGTGTTCTAGACATACTAAGCCAAAATGGGGAAAATGTGATTGAAGCAACGCTACAAGCAGAAAACCAGCATTGTTGAAGAACTACAGGCAACTGTTACCGAAATTCAATAAATCACTATGATGCTTTTGGTCACAGTAGAACAGCTACATCAGCGCAACAGAAATGCATAGGTCAGCACTATCCTGGTGATAAGTCACCATTTGACCAGCATAGTTTTTTTACTAATGTGGTAAATTTATTTTGGGCTATAGCACTGAGATTGCTTGGGGGCGCTCCATCCATAAAATTTCATCCACATAGCAAAACAGAACTCTTCTCCCTAACATCTAGATTTCTAAATGTGTAGGGAGGAATATTCAGCAGAGAAAGCCTCCAAACTGCAGTCTAAAGTAGTACAGCCCTATCACCTCCGCAGGAGAAGGGCCATAGATTAGTTGTAGACAGCTGTTTTGTGGCACAAAACAGTGAAGAAAGCTAAAGACAGAAGCAAGGACTGGGGACAATTAACATATGCAACATCCTAGGAATCAGTGGAAATCTAAGCACATGACAAGTAATAGGTATCTGTTATAAATAGAGCCCTGCAGCCAAAGATTTAGCAGGTACAATTCAATGGGAAATCCAGCCCCAGTTCCTTTTCAGGCTCCTTGCCCAACTCTAGTTTCCAAAGCTCTGTTTCATACTCATTCCCATTGTGTCCAAATCTGATAAGATTTGCCTGACTTTAGGCTGGGTGAGAATTTCCCAAAACTCTCCTTGGTACAGGATTGTTAATTAACAGGGTTTTGCCTAGCCAAGCCAGTATTGGGAGAGCTGGATACATAGACAAATGTGTGTCATGGCTGACAGGCATCATAAAAGGAAGCATTTGACCCACTGTGTCTGTGCACCATTCCAGCAATATATTTCTTTAGGATCAGGCTGTATACTCTCAGGTGAAAGAAATCTAAATTTTTCTTTAAACATTTTCACTGTCTCTGTTCCAACAAAATGCATCAGGTACACAGGGGAATACAAGTAGCAGATCAGACTTAACAACCAAATGGTCAGCTGTTTCCTCTCCTTGAACAACTTATTTCCTGGAAAAAACTAACAAAGGAAGTTCTTTTCCTTAAAAGTGCACCAAAAGGGTTTCCCCCCTATAACTGAATTTATATGGTTCCAACAATATGCTCTGTGCTTGACTGTAGGGAGAACTGGAACTTACTGGCATTAAAGCACATAGGAAAGTGCATTTTAACCTTGTATGCAAGGCAGAAGAGTTTCAAATTGGAACAGTTGGCATGTTCAGATAAAGCTGCTATGCTGAAACAAACAACAGGAACTAACAGGCTGGATACCAATCACGATTGCTATGTAGCAGATATATCCTGGATCCCAGCAGCATGCCTGTACAACTACATGCAGTTCCCACTTACCAAACACAATGTGTACCCAGGAAATTGTTCATTAGGCAAGGGTTTGCATAACAAACTGGTGATTTCCATTATTTCCTATGTGAACATTTCTAACCCATGATCTCTCTCCCCTCCCCCACCCCTCTCCCACCACATTTCTTCATAAAAGGGCTGCAGCCAACCAGGAAAAAAGAGACAAAGACAAATTTAATTTGTCCCCTCTCTCTCCTCCCTCCCTCTCTCCATGGTTGCTGTCCGAAAATGTCTGCTGTAGACCAACAAAGCACAAACAAGGAAGGAAGTGGGCAAACTCCAGTTGTTTGGATATCAATCAGCTTTGTATGTAGCAAGATTTGGGTATTACTATGTTCAGATAAGTGAAATTTTTGGATAATGAGCAGGTGGATAAGTGGGATCTCTGCGTATAAATTTGTGTCCTAACTTCATATTATGAAACTGTGGAGGGGTTGGCTCATTTCAGTCTTACAACAAACCTGGTGCCCGAGAGTGTCTTGCCCCAAGACAACTAGTTATTTTTACAGTTAAACCAGCCTTTGAATCAAGGTATCTGCAGACCAACACTTATTTGACGTACTAAACCACACTGGCTCCATTCCACTGTGCATATTTTCTGCAGACTTTGTGTTACATCCATGCTATTTCTGCTTTTTATATTGGTTTGTGCATATCATTTTATAACTACCATGGTTAAGCCAGCTACCCCATGCACCAGAGAAATAAAAAACAAACTCCTTCAGTATCAGAGACGTGCAAAGCAGGGGTCAGCAAACTTTTTCAGCAGGGGGCTGGTCCACTGTCCCTCAGACCTTGTGGGGGGCTGGACTATATTTTTTGGGGGGGATGAACGAATTCCTATGCCCCACAAATAACCCAGAGATGCATTTTAAATAAAAGGACACATTCTACTCATGTAAAAACACGCTGATTCCCAGACTGTCCGCAGGCCAGATTTAGAAGGCGATTGGGCTGGATCCGCCCCCCGGGCCTTAGTTTGCCTACCCATGATCTAAAGCGATGTTTCCCAAACTTGGGTTTCAAGCTGTTTTTTAAACTACAACTCCCATCATCCCTAGCTAGCAGGACCAGTGGTCAGGGATGATGGAAACTGTAGTCCAAAAACAGCTGGAGACCCAAGTTCAGGAAACACTAACCTAAAGTATCAAGTTTGATATGAAGACAGGAATAATGGTTCTTATCATCTCTCTTATTCAATAACTAATAAGTGATATAAGATAAAGAAACCTTTGACCAAATGTCTACAGAAAAGGTGGGGATCTTAATTTCACATGTACCATTCAGAATCTAGCAGCAAAACTTTCCTTCCTCTTCAAAAGGCAACATTCTTTCAACCACCCATCCAATTACAACAAAAATTATTATTATCAAATATACTGTTATCAATGCTTTTATTTCAGGGATACTGTTTCACTAATGATAATTGTATTTATGAGGTTGTACCTACCATTGGAGACTTATAGTATCTATGCAGTATATTAATGAAATCTGTAATAGTTAACATTCCTGTAACAAGAGAAAACAATGCAAAATAAAGATTCAGATCATATTTAGACAGTTTTTAATTAACAAATTAAAATAAATTAAATATTGCATCCCTAATTGATAAAAGTTCCTAAAAAAATTTCCTAGTGTAGCTTGGAAATATGAGTGTACATGACACTGCCTGCCTTTTACGAGAACCACCAGAGCTACATAAACATAATTCCTACATAATAAAGGGACATAGCATTTCACATCTGTAAAACAGGTAAGATCTATTTTGTCACACAACTCTAGCAAAATGTCCTCACCGAACAGCTCCTAATTGTTGTTTGGTTTAGGATCAGGAACCTCAACCTTCCACGCTTACTCCTTCCCTTGCATGCCAAGATTAGATGATTCCATTTTCTGGTTAATTATAAACGAGAAGTAGCCAATGTGATGTTTAACTACAACTCCCATCAGCCTCTGCCAGCATAGCCAATGGTCAGGAATGAGTGTTTACAGAACTTGGTGAATAAATCAAACTGAATCCAGAAAGTTAAGAGCTTGGCAACTTTACATAGTTATACACAAGTAGGTCGAACAAAACTGTAGCCATAGGCCTACTGTAAATTACAGTGGTACCTGGGGTTAAGTACTTAATTCGTTCCGGAGGTCCGTTCTTAACCTGAAACTGTTCTTAACCTGAAGCACCACTTTAGCTAATGGGGCCTCCTGCTGCTACTGCCGCGCCGCCGGAGCATGATTTCTGTTCTCATCCTGAAGCAAAGTTCTTAACCTGAAGCACTATTTCTAGGTTAGTGGAGTCTGTAACCTGAAGCGTATGTAACCTGAGGTACCACTGTACTGTAGAAACTTCTGGTGATGCAGTCAGACTGCAGGCTGAGTTTCTAATGGAAAGGAACTACTATTACAGCTAGAACATACGGAATATGTTAGCATTTTTATATGCAAGAAATCCGGGAAGAAGCAACATTCTTTGGCTCCGTTGCTGTTGCACCTACTAGCTTTTTTAAAACAGTAAGAGCAATCCAATCCGTAATTTACACCAGTGGCTGCCAACCAGTACCTCCCTGTTTTATTTTCAAAAGGTCTCAGGAAGTTTCCTTTCAAAAATCTAATGCAGGAGAGTGTTTGCTCTTCCTAGTCAATTCTTGTTTACACTGGCTCAGCCTCTCCTAAACTGAACACACCCTTCAACATGACCACATTTCATTGGATGCCAGGAATGGATGCCCACGCTTCCATCAGGAGCTGCAAAGAGCTTCACTGTGAGCAAGCATAGCTGTGGCCAGTATAGGTGCTTCCCACTCTCATTGATGGGGCAGCTGATGGGAAAGCTTGTCAGCACCATTTCGTGGTCCTCTCTCTCTTTTGCTCTTTAAGATGTGAAGCCATTATGCCCATAGCAGTCATTTTCTGTTATGTCATCTTCACGGTAACTATTTTAAAACTGGTGCATATGGTCCTCTCTCTAAATTCCAAATTTGCCCACTGGTTGGTGACCCCGGGCTTGCACTTTTTTGGTGAAATTCCCTGCCAGTGCTATTCCAGCAGGGAATCTAACAACATTTGGAGGGTACCACAGTGGCTACCTGCTATAAACATTAGCTCACCAGGTTCAGACCAACTGGCAGTGACTGGAAAATTCTAATCTTGGCACAGAAGGGTGCATAAAAGTATGAGGTGTGTTCTCATAATGTCAAGCTATAGTTTGGCATTCCAACTGAATATTCCCCAAGGCGGTAGGGGAGAGGCCACAGTACAATGGGAGATTTTTTTTTGAAAAAAAATTAAAAATCACATCTGCATCCTCTTCTTAGGTATGTAATTTCATGTCTTTATGCATGAGTCCAGGCATGGATTTTATTACCACTCTGCTGGCAGGTATACAAGAGTTTTTAAAATCAGAAATATTTTTCAAGCAGCAAAGGTCTGGAGGGCTTCATGTGTTTAAAAAGACCGGACACAGCCAAGCAATGGTGTTCACTTAAGATGCAGTCAGAACCTTGCTACAGATTAGATTCTTGCATATTTATCATGGAAGTGAGGCCTAGAAAGATGGGTTTTTTTTGGGGGGGGGGGGTTATAGAAATCAAATGGGATTTTAGAAATAAAGCCAACAGGAATTTGCTTGTAATGGAAATTACTTCTCTCTCTTCAGAAAAGCTGAAGATAATTCAAAAGCACCTGAAATGTTGCTGCTTGCACCTTTTCAGCTCTTTGTATGTTTGGCTCTTCAAAGAGCAATGCTGACTCCTTGGAATTTAAAATATTTTTTCCAGCCCTGCTTTTATGATACACTAAGCATCCCATTTCCGAGCACTTTAAAATGTCAGTATAAAAAAAACCCAAGAATTCAGCTTCCTCCACAAAAGCACTAAGTGTTGCAGACCCTCTCCATCACCTATTCTATGATTTGAAGCCCATGTTAGAGATACTGTAATGGGAAACCACTGTGTCTCACTATTTGAGTGAGCTTCCCCATTGCCTCCCCCCACAGGTGGGAAAGCAGAGACTTCCTGTTATGTCTGAAACAGATATGGATGGTATTTCATGAATATAAAATAAAAAATTGAAGAGAAGGCAAAAGCACACAAAAACCCCACAACCCACCACTATATCTGATTCCACTGTTTAGTGGAGATGAATTAAATATCTCTCTCCAAACTCTATACTAGTATACATTATCTTACCTACAAAGCTTTGTTTTTTACTCTCCCACAGAGGAGCTGCTCGGACACCATTTGCTACCAAGGCAAAGAAAGCTTTCTTTACCTGAAAGACAAAATAAAACAGCATTTTTTAAAAAAGGACATAGAGCATCGCTATTTTTAAAAATCTTATCACACAGCTTGATACTGAGGAGGACATGACAGCTACAATTTGCTAGAAAGGTATGGATGAGTTTCAAGTCTAAAGAAACAACATGGATACATTGAAACACCACTCTCACTTGTTCTATATCCATTTGGCATTACACTTGTATGTACAAACCGGAACAGTGATTTAGTTCTTGGCAGCTTCCCAAACTCAAGGACATGGAAAACACTTACCGTATTTTTCGCCATATAGGACGCACTTTTCCCCCTCCAAAAATGAAGAGGAAATGCGTGTGCGTCCAATGGGGCGAATGCAGGCTTTCGCTGAAGCCTGGAGAGCGAGAGGGGTGAGTGCGCACCGACCCCTCTCGCTCTCCAGGCTTCAGGAGAGCCCCACCGCCATCCCCACAAGCTCTGGGGACAGCGGGGAGGTGGAACGCCACCATCCCGCTGTCCCCCGACCTGGTTTGGAGGCTGGCGGCGGGGAGAAGAGTGCTTCTCCCTGCCGCCAGCTCCGCAAGCTCGGGGGACACCGGGGAGGCGCAGCGCGCCATCCCGCTGTCTCCCGACATGGTTTGGAGGCTGCCGACGGGCTTCCCCCTCCCCCAGCCCCGCAAGCTCCCAGAGCTATGCTGAAGCTGCACGCAGCTTCTGTATCGCTCTGGGACCCGTTCTGGGGGCTGAGGGAGGGGGAAGCTCGGGCTTCCCCCACCCCAGCCCTGCTCCTGGGGGGGGGAAATAAATTTGTTTCCCTTTATTCCCCCCCCCAAAAAAAATTTAGGTGCGTCCTATGGGACGGTGCGTCCTATAGGGCGAAAAATACGGTATTTTATAATAAACCTGCAGTATTAGCCAATGAATATCCCCCACCGCCCTGTACATGATCACATTCATTGCTGCATTTGTGTTTGCCTCTGGCCTCACCCACCACTGGCCTGGGGGAGGTTGTCCAGAATGGAATCTGGTTCCCCAGCTGAAAAAAATGTTCCCCATCCATTTCTAAGCCATACTTTGTTTTAAAACATGGCTTAATCGTGAATGTGACTCCTAGCCTACTGTGTGACGCACCCCACCTCTGGTGGGTGCTATGTGCAGCACAAAGCAAGCTACTGTATGGCTTATCAGATCAAGTAAATCTAATTTGTTTCAAATGTTTGTTATTCGGTTATTTCTAGCTTACCATTCATTTGTATGAAATATGACAAGCCATGTTGTGGCTCGTTTGTGGCACACAGCATTGTACAGAGGTAAGGTCATGTGTTTAAAATAAACTATGACTTAGCATGACGTGCAAACTTAGCTCTTCTGGGGGGGAAAAGGTCACCTGAATCCACTGGCATGTTAAGACTTTAATTGTGAGAAAAAATGGTAAAGAATGGAAGACTAGGTTTCCTTCAGGCTATCTGGAGGATAATATACTTTTGTTCTATATAGGTCTTAAGGTTTGAGTGTTGACCTCCCAACTTTATGAAAGCATGCATTGTATAAAAAGATCTGTCTATCATCAAAGACAAGAGGTTAATTTATTTAACTACCAGGTCCAAGAAGATAATGCAACTACATTATAAAAGGATATATTTTTAGTAACATACTTTTCATTGTAAACAATTCAATGTGACTTTGAAAGTCAACGAATATAGAAGGAGTGTATTTTGTGTCAACTGGAAATGCTAATTTATATTAAAATGTCATGTTAGAAGAATATATGTCTCTCAGAAAATCTGTTCCATGCTGTTTTTCTGTTCCTATTCTGCTATATTCAGTGCTCCTTTTCAACTTTAAAATGATGCTACAGTGAAAAATGTTAATATAGAGCTTCACAGTCTAAGTGTTGGCTTCATTATGACATTTTTATTAAAAAAAATTCTAAAATGACCTTCATCCAGACAGATCCTAGGTAGGTATATAAAAATTATAGTTTAGTGGGCTTACTTGTAAATACTGGCATGCAATCCTTAAAAGTTACTTTACCAAGGTATTTGAAACCTTATGCCATATAATTTATAAAACAAAAGATAGGCATCTGTTCAACATATGATTTTAGAACATATTTGATAGTTCCATTTTTACAAGCACACAAAGGCACTTTGTCACTAACCCTTTTCCATTTAAAAGGAAGGGAACTTCCATTGGTCATTAGGACTGATGTCTAATTATTGATTCAAAGAGGAAGAACATTTTTTTTAAAAAACTTTTAAAATGTCTTTGAGGCATTGCAGTCTGAAAACAAGGTCATCTGTATCACAGGCCACAACCCATGTATATTATTAATAAGGCAACTAATGGTTAGGAAATGGATTCTGAAAATGGACAACTCACCTGTAGTGTAGTGTCAAAGACCACAAGCTTTGAGCTTGTTGGAACAATATCATAACACTTATGTGACCTCATGAATCGCATGTAGATATCACTTTCTGATTCGCCAACAGCTGTAAGAAAAACAATGTTTTTTTTTAAAAAATAAAAATGCCTCAAAACATATGAATGCTATTCTAATTTAAGGAAGGAAAAAGTGGAATTCTCAACAACATTTCTACTGCAATAGTCATATAAACTTGGGCATAATTTTTAAAGTTATTGATGAGAAAAATCAATGAACAAATTTAGTGGGTGCAGAGCTCCAGAATGAGGCAGGTTCACTTCCCTGACGAAAGGCAAACCCCAGCCAGAAAACAGAATCCCTGGAGAGTAAGCAGTGAGATGTTCCTCCACAACAGGTCTGAGAATATTGATTTGAATGACTACACATGTGAAAAGGAATTTACCTATGGAAATTAAAAAGAACATTGTTTGTAAAGATGATTTATTGGCAGTGGTGAGAATGGATTACATCTAGCGAAGATTTTAAGAGGATTTCAAGAAGAAAGGATGTGGCAACAACAGAAGAGAAGGACATATGTTGGCAACAGGAGCGGGAAACTTCATTTTTTAAAATTGTATTAAATTTAATTGGGTTTGATTTGTATTAATTTGCAAAACTAATAAAAATAATTTGAAAAAAGAAGAAAGTAAGCAGTGAACCTTTAATGAGAAGTTGAGACAGCCGTTTTTCTATGGTATGATATGTTTCAGCATATTAACAAATATAATCAGAACCATGTACTTCATACATGCGTAAGAAATCAGAGCAGACTACTAGGCACATAAACAGCCCAGGAGGGGGCAACTCCCATCTCTTGCGGGGGTGCAATTAGTGCCAGCATCGTCCGTTAAGAGTTTGGGTGTAATCTTCAATACCTCCCTCTCTATGGAGGCGCAGATTACAGCTATAACAAAGGCGGCATTTTTTCATCTCCGCCAAGCTAAGCAGTTGGCTCCTTATCTCTCTCGCCCTGACCTAGCCACTGTGATCCACGCGACGGTCACCTCCAGACTGGATTATTGTAACTCGCTCTACGTGGGGCTGCCCTTGAGACTGACCCAGAAACTCCAGCGGGTGCAGAATGCCGCGGCAAGACTCCTTATGGGGTCTTCGCTGCGAGATCATATCCATCCGGTACTATACCAGCTGCACTGGCTCCCGGTGGAGTACAGGATCAGGTTTAAGGTGCTGGTTTTAACCTTTAAAGCCCTATACGGCCTAGGACCCTCGTACCTACGGGACCGCCTCTCCTGGTATGTCCCACAGAGAAATTTACAGTCTGCAAATAAAAATATCCTAAAGATCCCAGGCCACAGAGAGGTTAGGCTGGCCTCAACTAGAGCCAGGGCTTTCTCGGCCGCGGCTCCAATCTGGTGGAACGCTCTGTCACAAGAGACTAGGGCCCTGCAGGACCTGACATCCTTCCGCAGGGCCTGCAAAACAGAGCTGTTCCACCAGGCCTTTGGTCAGGGCGCAGCCTGACCCCCTCCTCTGGCAATCTGCACAGAATTTTGCTTGATGGTTGCCATTAATTTGATTTTAATTTGATTTAATTAATTTTATAATGAATGTTTTTATAATGTTGGACTATTTTGATTGTTGTTAGCCGCCCTGAGCCCAGCTTCGGCTGGGGAGGGCGGGATATAAATAAAATTATTATTATTATTATTATTATTATTATTATTATTATTATTATTATTATTATGTGGACCACCAGTGTCATAAACACCTGCCTGAAGGTTCCCTCAGCTTTGCTATGATTTGCACCTCTGGTTTCATGTTGCACGATTATTGTCATGTTGGAAAAAATGATACATAAAGTGGTCCTAATGTTACACCTGAATCAGCACCGATATTTAAAACCCAGTGTTTAAATATTCATGGCATTAAGTCCCAAATCAGATTGCTGTTGCAGTTTTGGGGCGACAATGCAGAACAAAGAGAGCAAAAAATATGAGTGGCTTCTAGAGGATGTCAACATGCCACACAAAGGTTCCTCCAGAATGGGCGAGTTGAGATGGAGCCACTTCACTATGCTTTGAGACAATATAAGTTAACTGTCAGCCATTGTTAGAATTTCTATCATGCTTTAAATCTTCTTCAGGTTGTTTGTCACAAGGTTACAAATTAAGCTTAGAATAATTCCGTTATTAAACTATTTCTCCACCATCACATCAGGTAATTCAGGAATCACCACACTGCCAATTGCCTTTCAATACATTTGTGAATATTTTATTTATTCTGGAAAACCTTTTCAATTTGCTTCTAGATATGGTCAAGTTAGCCAATATCTGGGAGGGGCTCCCTTACACAGACATGGCTGGAATCTAAAATTGTGGCTATACCCAAGCCATATAAAGATCCGTTGCAGATGGAATCCTACTGCACAATATTTTTGACTAACCATGTACACATAAAATCAACATTGATTCTTAATCTAAAGCCATCATTCATATTAATCATCTGAACTCCAATTGTATAGATATTAAATGTGGGACAAAGCAAGGTTTATTATAATTTTTACTTATTCTAACACTAGGGACTAGAACCTTTTGCTATTATGGCTGAACTTCCCTGCAATGCCCTGCATTGTTTAGGAAGTGGATAATCTAAATGCAGTTGGAAGAGGCTGAGTCTCTCATATGGCTATAGTTACAGCTGCAGTCACTTCAGTGCCAGATCTGCTCAAATCCTGGCTTACAAGACATCACTTCCTTTTGCTATTAGAATCTGGACCTCGGCAGACATTTCAGGGGTAAATATTAAACGAAGATACTGTATCTTCGGAAAGTACATGGATGATATTATGCTAACTACACCAAAACCCATGGAAACAGCTCAAGCAATACAAGAACTTAAACCAACTTTGCCTCTGTCACAGGGTGTGTATTTCCACAAAACTGAGGCAATATGTGTTCATATCCCTCCTCACACACAAAAATCAGTCAAGAGTTTATTGAATATTAAAATGCATTATGTGAAACTCAAATATCTAGGTATATTTATCACTATAAATTTGAACAGACTGTTCAAAGTCAACTATAATTGGCTCTGGCTCACTATTAACCACAATATTTAAACGCTGGACAAAAGAAACCTTTACAAAACTAGATATATTAGTGGTAATTAAAATGGTGACTCTTCCCAAGTTAACATACCCCTTTCAAGCTCTTCCAGTATGAATATTGCCTGTACAATCATGTCTATGGCAATAGAAATGTAATTATTTTATTTTTGAACAATGTAAAATCCATGTTGGGAAGTTTCTTTATGTGGCCTATCATGACTGGGGCTGGAGAATTCTGAATTGTAAAGGTAAAGGTACCCCTGACCGTTAGGTCCAGTTGCGGACGACTGGGGTTGCGGCGCTCATCTCGCTCTATAGGCCGAGGGAGCCGCCGTTTGTCCACAGACAGCTTCAGGGTCATGTGGCCAGCATGACTAAGCCGCTTCTGGCGAAACCAGAGCAGCACACTGAAACACCGTTTACCTTTCCGCCGGAGCAGTACCTATTTATCTACTTTGATGTGCTTTCAAACTGCTAGGTGGGCAGGAGCTGAGACCGAACAACGGGAGCTCACCCCGTTGCGGGGATTCGAACCACCAACCTTCTGATTGGTGAGAATCCTCAATTGTACTACCTGGGAAATCAGCTTCACCATGCAATTCCAATTATCATGGATGATACAAACAATGGGTTTGTATGCAATCTGAACAGATATAGGGTCTCCCCTTTCATGCCTTTTTGGACTCCAATAATAAATTTCAAAACAACCCACATATACACAACAATTTTCTGTGGGATGTGAAACACAGGAGCAGTCAATTACAACATTCCTAGAGTGTACATGTTTAGACATGGGGAGGGATGTTTGTCCAGCCGGCAGGTAAACTTCCTGGGACAGACTTCCTCCGCATGTGACGTGAGTGTGGCCTCACCTGTGCAGGTAATGATAAAAGCACAGGGCAGGGGCAGCCATCTCTCTCTCTCTCTTCTTCCTTCGAAGAAGCAACATCTGCTAAGATGCCCTCTTGGCTCCCAGCCAAGAGAGGACAAAGGGACTATCTTCTTATAAGATAGAATCCAAATGTATATTACTTTATTAAGCTGTCTGCCTTTTGGGATCTGATGTGAACAGAATGTGAGTAAACTCTTTTAATACTTTTGTAAAAGACTGTGTCGTGTCTTGTATTTTAAGAGGGAATAAAGGGGAAATTACCAGAGTGATTATTATAGAGGTTCTAGCGAACCTGAGCAAACGCTACCATTGCAAACTTAAGATAAAGGGGAATGTTTTACTCTGCTGATATTTTGGGAACTTGTTAACACAAGTTGGATAAGGATATAATCAGTCAATATATCCTCTCCTGCATCCCTGAACATTCCCACATTTTCTCCAAACAGCAGTCCACTATTGGCTTAGAAAGGTGGCTGTACTTGCTGCAGCCCTATCCCCTTTAATTTGTTTGGTGCTCCATCCCCTCTTTTATGACAAAAATCAAACTTACGATATAAGATGGTTGTGGACTGTAAGAGAATGTTTTCCTTTTTTGTGTAGATAATGTTCCCATATTGGAGGACAAACTTAATGAAAGTCTACAAAAACTACATGTACCATGGCTTCTGTGGAGGCAGATCTCTACTTTTCTCTAAAGGTATTAGAGAGGCAGTAACATGTAAACTTTCAGAGTTTGAAGGTGTGGTGAAACACTGCAGTAGTAATATTAAGGGTTTGATTTTAGACTATCCGGACACGGGTGGCGCTGTGGGTAAAACCTCAGCGCCTAGGACTTGCCGATCGTCATGGTCGGCAGTTCGAATCCCCGCGGCGGGGTGCGCTCCCGTTGTTCGGTCCCAGCACCTGCCAACCTAGCAGTTCGAAAGCACCCCCGGGTGCAAGTAGATAAATAGGGACCGCTTACCAGCGGGAAGGTAAACGGCGTTCCATGTGTTGTGCTGGCTCGCCAGATGCAGCTTGTCACGCTGGCCACGTGACCCGGAAGTGTCTGCGGACAGCGCTGGCTCCCGGCCTATAGAGTGAGATGAGCGAACAACCCTAGAGTCTGGCAAGACTGGCCTGTACGGGCAGGGGTACCTTTACCTTTACTTTAGACTATCCAGTAGCTTACTGAAATCACAAGTGAACGGCATAGAAGGCCTTAAAATAATGTTGGAGCAAGAACTGGATTTGAAGCTGGAGGAACAGGAATGGCAGGCAAGATGGAACAAATCCCCATGGTCCATCTCAGTTAGTGACTAAGAAAAAGCACTTAAAATGGTACGGAGGTTATCCTGTATAAATTATACACTATCACCATACTGTAGGAGGGGATGCCAGATAGTGTGTACTTAAAACATCTCTGGAGGGATTGTAGAAAAATATAAAAGTTCTGGCTCTCTGTGTTTAAAGAGATTAGCATACTTTCGAATTGTAACGTAACACCCACCACACAACTAGCTCTTCCAAACATTTTCGAAAAGAATGATAAAGGATTATTTTTTAAGGAGTTGGATGCAGTACTGTTCCAGAGGAATTGTTGCAGGAAGATATACAGCGGGGGGGGGGGGGGGGGAGGGAGGCGGGCACTACCTCTAGAACAATGCTATATCCTGACGCATCATCATTCAGGGTACTACAGCAGCTAGTGGCAGAACAATTATTTTAAAAACTCCCCACGAAGGCCGCTGCTGCTGCTTCCACTACTTACAATTGTAAATCTGCATACATTTGTTTAGAACCAAGCCAAAAATGCTGACCCACTTTCATGGCTTTTGAAGTGGGAAGGCATTTTTGGCTCAGTGCTACTTAAATATTGTTTTGCTATTAATGACCCAAAGAACAGCTATCTCTTCCCTCCATTTGCTCCTTCAAAATCTGATATTTTTTGAAATACTGTAGCCACGTTTAACAAATGCCAATTTATTTAATTTGCAACTTGTATTTTCATATGGTTACAAACAACACCTATAATCTCATTATCAAAATTTCTGGTGTTTAACCACTTACTTACATTACATAAAAATCACGCCCAACAAAAATCTTCCATCTGATAATCCCAAGTACTACTACTATATGGGTCAAACAGAATATTTTTTTTGTAAAACCCCTTTGTAACTCAACATTCCCTTTCTCATATATGTCATATATGATATGCTTATGTATCTATGTGCAAGGAGGATGTTTTAGAGGGCTTAGAGGAACCAACAGAAGAACAAGCATTTCAACTGAAATCAAATACTGATTTCCTCCAGACAGGAATTTAACTGCCCAATACTGACAATATGCAGAAAATAAAAATGAGACATCTTTAAGAAACTGTTACTGTTCCCTTCCTACTGCAAGACATTTAATAATTCTACAGAGCTAAAAGTTAAAATCAGTTATGCTCTAAAAACTGATACACATGGTATACCAGGGGTTGTGCTGAAGTACTTGTTGTGAAATTCAGATAAGTCATTTCCACACCAGTGCTATTTCTCCCATCCATTTGCCTTGTAGTGATGAAAATAAACTGAGAAACACCTTTATTTTTAATTAAAACATTTTTATACCGCTCGGTGTTCAAACACCATGCTTGAATAATTATCAGTATTTCAAGAAGCATGTATAAATGACAGACTGCGCTGCAAGTAATTAGGTACAGTAGAACTCGGATTTAGTCAAGCCATGTAATGCATGCCTTTTCTGTTTTCTTCTGCAAAAGCAATTATGGTAAGTTGTGTAGTCAACAGTATGGACACATCTGCATAAACATTGGTTAATATACCAATGAAGTGAAGAGTTTATATATAATCCAAAGTATAAATCAGGGCAACATTACAGCAATTGTTGTTTGCATTAATCCACAAATGAAGATTCAATGACTTGTGACTGGTTACTCATTAAGACTAGAAATACCATGAAAACAGCCTGGAAGAAAGTATTCCATTTGTATACCTCCACCAAAGCTCAGGAGACTGCATGGGGAGGGAGATCATTTTATTTTATTCAACTGCTCTGTGAGGTAGGTACAGGTAAGAGACAATGACTGGCCAAGGCAACTTAGTGAGTGAAACAGGAATCTAAACATGTTACCCACCTCAAACCCAAAATTCTAGAGGCAAAGCCAGACATGGATGATCAGTCAACAGATCTCCACTCATCTTTTTCAAATCTTACGGTATAAAGCAACTTTTTCTCCCAGTCAATATTGCTCCGGTTATTAGCATCGCTTGCCTGCAAAAAAGCAAGTTCCTGTCCCCCACTGGACAGAATGAATTCCCAATTCAATCAGGAAATGACACAGGGAGAAAAGGTTAAATCCTTGCCACTTCAGCTCTTTGGCACCAGTCAAATATGGTCCCTGCCCCCCTGCAGCTTTCTTAAGAAACACCTTTACCATAGATCTTGCATCTCATCTCGTTCAGTTACAGGCAATACACAGTAGTGATAAGGTATGAATCACTATTTAAATTAGGAATGATGAACCTGTGGGCCTCCAGATATTGAATAACTACAACTCCCATCATCCCTAATTATTGGCCATGCTGGCTGGGGTGAGGGAGTGCAGCAATGCTTGTTGGGTTTCAGGATCCACGCTCTTGATTTAGGGATTGGCCTTTCCTCCAAGGAGATCCAAGTGGCATATATGGTTTTCCTTGTGAAGAAGGTTAGGCTGAGAGATAGTGACTGGTTTCAGAGGTGGTCTCACAAGTCACGGTCTAACCACTACACCACACTGGCTACCAAGTTCCATACACTGGGACAACTGCATATAGTAATGCAGTTACTCCTTTGTGACTTATGATCAGCATTGTACTGATGCTGATGTAACTATGAAACCATAAGGAGAAATGGGCAGAAGTGCGATTGTAGAGGTAGAGTTGCTAGTGTAACTGTCATCTTATCCTACTGATGTCAAAAGTTATGCTAGCTGTTCTACACACTTACCAACTCAATGGAAAACTAAAATGAATGCCAATCATCCTTCAGGTCATGCTGTAGAATAGGAGGGCAGCACCAGAAAGACATAAGCAAGGGACTAGAACTCATACAAACACAAGATGAAGCTACGGCACTCTGCTCCTCACATCTAAGTAAGGAGATGGATTTAAAGAAAGGGCAGTTTTATAGAAAACAAGACTACAAAGGGCAAACAAACAACACTCCCCTTTTCAGAAACCATTATTGGGCACCCTTCAAGATTCCACACGCATACAACTATCTTCAGCCCTGGTGAAGTTTCCCCCATACAGTGGAAAAAGCAGTGGGACACCAAACATTCAATTCCATTGATTGCTATCACTGGTCTTTATTTTTCATTAAAAGATCAGAACCATAGTGCATGACAGGAGAACAAACAATAATGAGACAGATCCAATGCAACTTCCTCCAGTAAATGGGTATTGCCTTAATATTGTTTCCTCTAATGTAGATATCAGGAGAACTACTACTTGAGTGCATACTCACATAGTGGACAGTGTGACTGTGACATGCAAAAAATGGAAGAGAAACAGCAGCTGTCACTATCTTAATCAGACAACAGGACCACTATTTCCATTTAAGTCATCTAAACTACCCAATTTTGGAAGTTGGATACTACAGCGCAGGTCTAATGTTTGCATTCAAGATGTTATTGGCAAGTGCAAAGAGCTCACACTACAATTCTACCTGGGAGCGAGCCCCAAGGAAGCCAGTCCAGTCATGTTCAACAATTAATCAGAGAAAACAAAGCCCACCTGTCACTTAAGAATTCATAGCAAGTTTTTCTAACAAGAGGAAGTTTTTAGCTTAAGGCAAAAATGACTTACAGTACTAGTACTATACTTCAACACTTGGAGAGGATGTCAGCATCTCCCATTCCTTTTCTTCGATATAAGATTTAAACAAATTGCTCGGACAGCAAGAATTCTGTGTCAGAAACCTTTTTGTCCCTGGCCACCAAGGTGTAAAAAGATATCTCAAAGAACAAATGCAGTTTTGTATATTGTCTACTGCTTCTTGTTCTTAAAACTGTGCTGATGAGAAATGGATGAAAGCCAACATTGCAGCAGAACCAGTTATCCAAGATAGACTTACAGCTCTGCGCCAACCAGTTAACCGAAGTGATAGGTATATAGTTGATGCTTAATAGTTTTATTCTTAGAAATGGTTTTGCAACCAAATTGAATTTTAGTCCAATTTGCTTTGAAAGCAAAGACAATAATTTCAGAACAAATTAACACTATGAGTTCAAACTAAGCTACACAACAAACTGTTATTAAAGTTTCATGCCGAACAAACAAATATATCAGGACGCTCAATCGTTAATAAAGCAACTTTTAATAACTGAAAAGTCTGATACCAAGGATAGAAACCAGTTTTCAATTCTTCCTTCACATGATTATAAAAATTAAATCAAGCAAATACATTGTTTACTAAGACTTAAGTACAGCTGTTGCTAACAACAGTACTGCTTTTGTCACCGAACCATTTTCAGCTATGAAGTATGGTAATAACCTATTCTCAATAAAACAGATTAATCCATTCTCAAAAATCATATCTCTATGGTGCTTTATAAAATTATTTTATACAGGTTGCCTACTGGGTTTAAATATTCTGTAAAAGTGACATGAGCACCACATTTTTATTGGGAAGCTGGACTAGAGAGAAAGGAGCTCTCTGGATGGATGTAATGATTCCATTTAATCAAGGCAGCAGTTCCTCTCCCTGTGTGCAGATATAATTTTCATGACTTCTATTCCAGAGCAGTCTCTAATTCACCCTCTTCTTGCTCATCTCCTGTGTGCCACTGGGGAGATTATGCATCATGGAAGCAAGTGGTAAAATTTCACTGGAAAAAATGTATCTCTTGTACAAAGGAAAACATTGCAGGTGTTTTCCTGGAGGGGGCGCAAACTAAGGGCTAGCTCTGCTTGTAAGATGTCTGTAGAGCTAAAACTCACAAACCTCTCAGGGACAGAAATCTCATCTGATCATATATTTCAATTCCCCCAATCAAGATGGAGCAAGTGGAGGCAAACATCAACTTATCTGTGTGAACAGAACAGTACTGGTGGCAGGGCAGAGTTTTAATTTATCTTAAGTGGGAATCAAGCAATTTTTGTTCTCCTCCCTCTTAGAAATAAACCTATTTTACACGAAGCATCAGTTTGGCTACAAGGTACATGCCCTGACCCTGAATGTCATACTTCTTCATACAACAAATAGGGGAAAGGCTAGGCATGAGCAATGTGACTACTGACTTTTGATGAGAGTTGAAACTTGCTCCTGAACAGGATTAGAAATGGTGACAAAAACCTATTGTGAGTACAATGGACTTGTACAATATGCTGAGTACAATAGACTTGTACAACTGCACCAAGTAATCTTTTTAACATAGCCAAGACCTCCTCATCTTGTGTCCTCTGCTACATATTCTGGACAACAACTCCTGCTACAGGAACTAACTCCTAGGGGCTAAGGTCCCTTCGCCCCCTACCAATAAAATATTTGAGGGGGCCAGGCAAAAATAATCTCTTGTATCCATTTACTGCTTTATCACAAAATTCTCAGCTCAAGAAGAGAAGACACTTTTGACATTCGTAATGCAGTCAAAGCTTTGACCAAGTGTTTTAGCATCTTTAAAGCACTAATTTAAATTGAAGATGCAGTTACTCGGAAGAGATAATTCATAAAAGCAAACACAACCATTAGATCAGAAAGAGAGTCTTGCAGCTCTACTACCCACTAAAGTGTGATTCTGCAGCCATTCCATAGTGAGACCCATTAAGAAACTGGTCTTGTTGATGTTTCAAGCCAACACATAGGTAAAGGTAAAGGTACCCCTGCCCATACGGGCCAGTCGTGTCCGACTCTAGGGTTGTGCGCCCATCTCACTTAAGAGGCCGGGGGCCAGCGCTGTCCGGAGACACTTCCGGGTCACGTGGCCAGAGTGACAAAGCTGCATCTGGCGAGCCAGCGCAGCACACGGAAACGCCGTTTACCTTCCCGCCAGTAAGCGGTCCCTATTTATCTACTTGCACCCGGGGGTGCTTTCGAACTGCTATGTTGACAGGCGCTGGGACCGAGCAACGGGAGCGCACCCCGCCGCGGGGATTCGAACCGCCGACCTTTCGATCGGCAAGTCCTAGGCACTGAGGCTTTTACCCACAGCGCCACCCGCGTCCCTAAGCCAACACATAGCAATGATCAAAAGTCAGTCCTATCATTCATGAGGTAGTCCAGGAAACCTTCCAATGCAAAGTCGCATCAAGCTGCTGACAGCACAATCCTATATGTATTTACTCAAAAGCTACATCCTACTGTGTTTAGGATTGCAGTCTCAGTCCACTAACTGTCCTCAAAGTCTGCTAATCACAGGAAGAAATGGAACAAGTTCTTAGGGAAAAAACAGCTCTGTTGATTGTAAAGCATTTTTTCTTTGTAAATATGTTCTGGAAAATTGCTTTTGATTGTTGTACTGCCTATAACTCTTAAGAGTCTAACAAACTGAGTCACCCAAAATTGAAAAGAAAAATGAATCCTTTGTTAAAAGATCTTTTAAATAAGAAGCTCAGTTATGAGTGGGAATGCAAGAAGCATTATGTTGACTTGTCCATCTAATTAAGTAGGCTTTCTCAAAACAAAACAGACTTTGAGAGTCTCTGTGCTGAAATATCCTTTAAGAGCTTTCTGCTATTTATACCATATTTATGTGACATAGCAGTCACTCTATAGTATCTTCTATAACAAAAGTATATTGGAAAAAAATAAGCCTGTAGAAAATTTACAGAGGCTTGAATTTCCAAAACAAAATGTGGATATGAAGTTGTGTGAAGAGATTGCAGTCACAACAGTGCACTTTGAACAAGTATTTTAATGGAGGTCCATGGAAGATTATCTGCTCAGGAGAACTGTGCATATCTGCAGAACTAACTGTTCAGAGGTACTCTAAATGCCTCTAGGGGGCAAACAGTAAAGGTGCCAGATGTCCCTTATTTTAACTCACTGACCCTTAATCCAGAATACCACAGTCCATTAGAGCACAATAGCAATCCATTATGTCAGACACCACTGCTCAGAAGTGTTGCTTTTAAAAACAATTAGGTTTGGCAATCTCAATATGAGCTGCCCCCCCCCCCTTACAAAACTACAAATAAAAAGCTATATTGCCTAGGAAGGCCTGTGTATACATCAAAAGTTTATTTTGAGGTCTCAGAGTTGCATGTGGCAGGTTGCCTGTTTAGCCAGTTTTTAGATGGCTGTGTGAGAGAACACTTTTAGAACGCAACTGACACCAAAGGGCAACTAACTGATGAGATTAATGGTGCTGGAGGGAGAAACTTATTCCATGGAACGAGAACAGACTGTGCACACAAAACATATCTATTCTATGGAAACAGGTAATTCCCATTTATGAGAATTGCTTGGGAAGGAAATAGGTAATTCCCGTTTGGGAATTTTTTGGGGAGAAGTAATTTCTGTATGGCAAGAATGCAGAAATAGATGACACCTGTTCTATTGGGCAGACTGCAGGTTTGTCCCTGATCTACTAAATAAGTAATTGTTCTACTCACCCCTAGCCTCAATGCCATACTGTTTCAGAATAGCTACTTCACACAACTGTGTACTGACAGAGCAGAAATGAATTTACCTTCTAGAACCACCTCTCTCCAAATGCAAGTAGGACACAGCATTTAAAGGGTATTACCCAATGCCATAGAGAACAG